>NC_069500.1:766053686-766206186 GCF_027579735.1 Bombina bombina | reverse complement strand
GCACAATTATTAGGCAACTTCCTTTCCTTTGGCAAAATGGGTCAAAAGAAGGACTTGACAGGCTCAGAAAAGTAAAAAATAGTGAGATATCTTGCAGAGGGATGCAGCACTCTTAAAATTGCAAAGCTTCTGAAGCGTGATCATCGAACAATCAAGCGTTTCATTCAAAATAGTCAACAGGGTCGCAAGAAGCGTGTGGAAAAACCAAGGCGCAAAATAACTGCCCATGAACTGAGAAAAGTCAAGCGTGCAGCTGCCAAGATGCCACTTGCCACCAGTTTGGCCATATTTCAGAGCTGCAACATCACGAGTGCCCAAAAGCACAAGGTGTGCAATACTCAGAGACATGGCCAAGGTAAGAAAGGCTGAAAGACAACCACCACTGAACAAGACACACAAGCTGAAACGTCAAGACTGGGCCAAGAAATATCTCAAGACTGATTTTTCTAAGGTTTTATGGACTGATGAAATGAGAGTGAGTCTTGATGGGCCAGATGGATGGGCCCGTGGCTGGATTGGTAAAGGGCAGAGAGCTCCAGTCCGACTCAGACGCCAGCAAGGTGGAGGTGGAGTACTGGTTTGGGCTGGTATCATCAAAGATGAGCTTGTGGGGCCTTTTCGGGTTGAGGATGGAGTCAAGCTCAACTCCCAGTCCTACTGCCAGTTTCTGGAAGACACCTTCTTCAAGCAGTGGTACAGGAAGAAGTCTGCATCCTTCAAGAAAAACATGATTTTCATGCAGGACAATGCTCCATCACACGCGTCCAAGTACTCCACAGCGTGGCTGGCAAGAAAGGGTATAAAAGAAGAAAATCTAATGACATGGCCTCCTTGTTCACCTGATCTGAACCCCATTGAGAACCTGTGGTCCATCATCAAATGTGAGATTTACAAGGAGGGAAAACAGTACACCTCTCTGAACAGTGTCTGGGAGGCTGTGGTTGCTGCTGCATGCAATGTTGATGGTGAACAGATCAAAACACTGAGAGAATCCATGGATGGCAGGCTTTTGAGTGTCCTTGCAAAGAAAGGTGGCTATATTGGTCACTGATTTGTTTTTGTTTTGTTTTTGAATGTCAGAAATGCATATTTGTGAATGTTGAGATGTTATATTGGTTTCACTGGTAAAAATAAATAATTGAAATGGGTATATATTTGTTTTTTGTTAAGTTGCCTAATAATTATGCACAGTAATAGTCACCTGTACACACAGATATCCCCCTAAAATAGCTATAACTAAAAACAAACTAAAAACTACTTCCAAAAATATTCAGCTTTGATATTAATGAGTTTTTTGGGTTCATTGAGAACATGGTTGTTGTTCAATAATAAAATTAATCCTCAAAAATACAACTTGCCTAATAATTCTGCACTCCCTGTATACACACACACATATACATAAATACACACACACACACATATATATATATATAAATAAAACATAAATTATGCTTACCTGATAATTTCATTTCCATCGTGGGGAGGAGAGTCCACGGCTTCATTCATTACTATTAGGAATTGAGCCGTGATCCTTTGAGGAGGCTTATGTCCCGCTGTCTCGTAAGCCAAACGGATCAAGCTCCACAGCCAAAAAGACAAAGAAGTAGCTGAAGCCCTCTGACCCCTGCACCTCCCTGAATACACAACAAAAAGAGACGTAGATTGTCTAAAGTCCTTTGTAGCCTGAAGATAGAACTTCAGGGCATGGACCACATCTAGATTATGAAGTAACCGCTCCTTCGAAGAAGAAGGGTTAGGGCACAGAGAAGGAACAACTATTTCCTGATTGATGTTACGATTGGACACCACCTTGGGAAGAAATCCCAAGCCGGTCCAAAGAACAGCCTTATCCAAATGAAAAACCAGATAAGGTGGCCCATGTTGCAAGGCCGCCAGTTCAGATACTCTGCGAGCCGATGCAATGGCCAACAAGAAAAGAACCTTCCAGGACAGAATCTTAATGTCCAGGGAATGCAAAGGCTCAAACGGAACCGGTTGCAAAACCCTAAGGACCAAGTTTAAGCTCCACGGGGGAGCAGACTGCCTAAAGACAAGCCCGATTCGAGACAAAGCCTGAACAAAGGATTGGATGTCAGGGAGCTCAGCGAGTCTCCTGTGTAACAAAACAGATAATGCCGAAATCTGTCCCTTAAAGCAACTAGCGGCAAGACCCTTCTCCAAACCATCTTGGAGAAAGGACAGAATCCTGCATACCTTCACCTTATGCCAAGGATATCCATGCTTCTCACACCAGGACAAGTAAGTCCTCCACACCTTATGGTAGATGCGCCGAGTGACTGGCTTCCTTGCCTGAACTAGAGTGTCAATCACACTTGCAGAAAAACCTCTCTTAGCTAGGACTAAGCGTTCAATCTCCACACAGTCAGCCTTAGAGAATTGAGATTCTGATGTTGGAAAGGATCCTGTTCTAACAGATCCCTATGACAAGGTAACCTCCACGGCGGAGAGGATGACATCCCCACCAGATCCGCAAACCACGTCCTCCGCGGCCACGAAGGAGCAATCAGAATGGTCAACGCTCTCTCCTGCTTTATGCGTGCCCCTACACGAGGTAGAAGTGGTAATGGAGGAAAAATGTAAGCTAGATCGAACCCCCAAGGCACCGCTAATGCATCTATCAGCTCTGCCTGGGGGTCCCTCGACCTGTAACGGGGAAGTTTGCAATTGAGTCTGGATGCCATGAAATCATTCTCCGGTGTCCCCCATCTGAGACAAATATCCGCAAACACCTCGGGGTGAAGAGACCATTCCCCCGCGTGGAATGTTTGCCTGCTGAGAAAGTCTGCTTCCCAGTTGTCTACACCCGGGATGTGAAATGCCAAAAGCGAGCAGTTGTGGGCCTCTGCCCATTCCAGTATCTGAGACACCTGCCTCATTGCGAGGGAGCTCCCCGTACCCCCCTGATGGTCGATGTAAGCCACCAAGGTAATGTTGTCCGTCTGAAACCTTATGAAGTTGAACGCCCCCAGGTGGGGCCATGCCTTCGTTCCAGGATATTTATTGGTAAACAGGACTGCAACCAAGACCATTCCCCTGTGCCAGACTGGCCCCCCAAACAGCTCCCCATCACACCAAACTCGAGTCCATGTTCACAATCTCCCAGGGACGGTCTCAAGAAGAATGTCCCCATGGACAGTTGTTCCAGGCGGATCCACCAACAGAGGGAGGCCTGAGATGAAACTTGGCACACGGAATTATGTCTATGCTGGAGACCATGAGCCCAATCACTTCCATACATTGGGCCACTGAGGGCCTCTCTGAGGATCAAAGGGCCAGACAAGAGGACGCAAGCTTTCTGCATCTCTGATCCATGAGAAAAATCTTTATGGACACCGAGTATATGATCGTGCCCAGAAACTCCACCTTGGTGCTGGGTATCAGGGAGCTCTTTCCGGAGTTTATCTTCCAACCATGAGATTGAAGTAACAGGAGCAGAGAACTTGAATAGTCCACTGTCTGACTGAAGGACGGCGCCTGAACCAGGATGTCGTCTAGATAGGGTGCCACCACAATGCCCCTGGATCTGGCTACAGCAAGCAGGGCCCCGAGAACCTTCATGAAAAGTCTTGGGGCCGTCGCCAGACCGAAAGGAAGGGCCACAAACTGGAAGTGCTGGTCCAGGAATGCAAATCTCAGGAACTTGAAAAGGTCCCTGTGAATTGGAACATGAAGGTAGGCATCCTTCAAGTCTATTGTGGTCATGAACGGCCCCTCTTGAACTAGGGGCAAAATGGACCTGATCGTTTCCATTTTGAACGATGGAACGGACAAAAACTTGTTTAAACACTTCAGATCCAAAATTGGGCAGAACAGGCCCTCCTTTTTTGGAACTACGAACAGATTTGAATAATACCCTAGACCTCTTTCTGCAAGGGGTACTGGTACGATAACACCTAGAGAGGAAAGATCCCTCACACATCCTAGAAAGGCTTCTTTCTTTTCTGGCCTCAATGGCAGGTTTGACATGAGGAATCTGCCCCTGGGAGGGAAGGACTTGAATCCTATCCTGTAACCCTGGAAGACAACCTCCAGAACCCAGGGGTCCTGAACATCCTGCAACCAGGCTTCGGAGAATAGAGATAACCTGCCCCCCAACTCGGTCCATAGAGCTGTCGAGGGCTGCCCCTTCATGCCGACTTGGTCTCTGCTGGCTTCTTGTTCTGTTTGGACTTGTTCCAAGACTGAGCAGGCTTCCAAGTTCCCTTGGACTGGATCTGCTTTTGGGGCGGGCTGTTGGCGCTGGGCCTTTTCCACATGAAAGGGACGAAAGTAGCTTTCAGTTTAGCTTTCTTATCTTGGGGTAGGAAGGCACTTTTGCCTCTCGTAACCGTGGAAATGATCGAGTCCAGGCCTGGACCGAACAGAATCTTTCCTTGAAAGGGCAGGGACAGCAAACTCAATTTAGAGGTCATGTCCGCCGACCAAGATGTTAGCCTCAAGGCAATGCGCGCTAAAACCGAAAACCCTGACACCTTAGCATTCAGGCGAATAATTTGCATATTGGTGTCGCAAATTAAAGAATTGGCTACCTTTAAAGCCTTAATCTTTTCCTGCACCTCTTTGAAAGAGGGTTCACCCTCAATCATTTCACTCAGGGAATCACACCAATATGACGCAGCTCCAGGAACCGTGGCTACAGCTGCCGCCGGCTGAAAAACAAACCCTTCTAGGGGAATAGTTGTTGGCTTAGCAAGCATGGAGATGGCCCCATCCACCATAGGAATGGTCCCCCACAACTACAACTGAGCCTCCGGAACGGGGAAAAGTTTCTTAAATAACTAGGAAGGTGAAAAGGAAGAACCCTAATCGAGCCCATTCGTTCATGATAATGTTAGCAATCTTTATAGGAACCGGAAAGGTCTGGGGTACCACCCTGTCCTCATAAACCTTACCTAGCTTAGGGATAGAAGGTTCCTCTGGAAGCTTCGGCTCCGGAACCTCTAGAGTAGCAAGCACTTGCTTTAGCAAAAAGTGCAAATTCTCAATTTTAAACCTATAGCCATGCTTCGACCCAGAAGAAGGAGTCCCCTCCTATGTGTCGGAGTGGGCCCCTTCTCGAACCACTCCGCAGGAGCATCTGACGAAGACAAGTCCTGAGTCGGGCCGCTCTGAAAGGCCCTACGCTTGCGCTTAGCAGAACGTGGTAAGGCGTGGATCACTTTAGAAACCGCCGTCTGCAGTTGATCTACAAAATCTAGTGGCCAACATATCTCTCCCGAAGGGGCAACTGTTGGACCCCGGGGTGCTGCATGTGCAATAGGGGACTCAACTCAGGAATGCACCTCATGGGACGGAGAACCCTCAGAAGTGGACGGCTCAGTGGTACTAGACATTCTTTTAGTCTTAGATGTCTCAACCCTCTCAAGGCATGTGGAACATAATTGGGCAGGTTGGTCTACCGGAACCTCACAAACACAGGTATGAGACTTTGTCAAAGAGGGAGAACCCTCTAACGCGCCAGAATCCTCCATAGCTTGCGCTTTTATTAGAATAAAAGAGAAACTAACAGGCACCTTTATAACCGCCAATGGCCAGGGCACTCACCACCTCCTATGAACCGGACTACAGAAACCGCTTTGTCTCCTCCGTCGCAGATCAGACCGGAAGTGAAGAGCCCCACCGGTCACACAGGTGCCTTGCAGGACCGCCCCTGCCTAAAGGAGAAAACACGCCAAAAAAGGACCATGCAAAAACTCCCGGAAAAGAACCTGATAGTTCCACACATTACCAGAGCCTAATCCCGCATAGCGCAGCAATGACACAAACAATATCATGTATAACCCCCCCCTGTTCAATAATCCCCCTACCAGGAATATTAAACCTTGATTCTGTAAAGATAAAAGGCGCCAAACTCTGTGGCCCTGTCTTTTAATGTTAACATTGTGTATAAAATGAAACAATCTTACCAGAATCCACGCTGTGGAACAGGAACTTGGCCCTTCAAGTGTGACAGGTCATAGCAGCGCTCCTGACATGGACTTGAGAGAAGAAAGCAGTCTGCGAAACTGGTCAACGCAGATTGCAGTAGCAGCTGTTAATATGAGTCAGGATGGTTTCGCAAAAGAGACTCTCCCTGCATCTCCGGACTCTAACTTTCACCCAAGCCCTCACTGAGAAGCCTTATAGGGCCTACTTAAAACTCCTGTCCCATTGTGAAGAGTAATACCTTCCATAAGAAACCTCAGAATGACTGGGGGATGAGGGGAGTAAGAGAGGTATTTAAGCCTTTGGCTGGGGTGTCTTTGCCTCCTCCTGGTGGCCAGGTTCAGTATTTCCCAACAGTAAGAAATGCAGCTGTAATGAATGAAGCCGTGTACTCTCCTCCCCTTTAGATGGAAATATATATATATATATATATATATATATATATATACATATATATACACACACATACACACACACACACACACATATATATATATATATCCTTGTTAAAGGGGCATTTAAGGTATAAACAAACTTAATTCCCCAATAAAAACACTACTCAAGCCTAGTAAATAGAATTTTACACTAAAATGCATATTTCAGATTTTCTGTGTATAGGATAATATTATAGGAATTCTCAAATTTCACCTTAAGAGTAGTGCAACTGTTCACAGGAGAAAAATAAATAAAGGACCATGAGCACGAAAACAAGGCTTTTCAAGGGGTGTGTTTCTAGACAACTCTGCAACATCCAGCGCTACGGAATTTTGGCAGTGCTATACAAATAAATGATAATAATAATAATAACAACATCAAACACTGAAAACTGTGCCAAAAAGACAGTTTAAAAATATTTATTTTATATGTTGATTTTTTATTTTTTGCTTAAAGAGCAGATCACCGCTGGTCAGGGACAGAAACTGCTACTTACCCAATCTGCAGCGGTAGTCACACAGCTCAGCTGTGCAACTGTCACTGCTCTGGAATTCCCAAGCTCTACTTTAACTGTGTGTTTAACACCTTTGCTGAGGGTTTAAACACAAAGAGTTGCAGAATCTCTATCAACCGAGCTACATTCCTTGAAAAACAGAATTTATGCTTACCTGATAAATTACTTTCTCCAACGGTGTGTCCGGTCCACGGCGTCATCCTTACTTGTGGGATATTCTCTTCCCCAACAGGAAATGGCAAAGAGTCCCAGCAAAGCTGGTCACATGATCCCTCCTAGGCTCCGCCCACCCCAGTCATTCGACCGACGGACAGGAGGAATATATATAGGAGAAATCATATGATACCGTGGTGACTGTAGTTAGAGAAAATAATTCATCAGACCTGATTAAAAAAACCAGGGCGGGCCGTGGACCGGACACACCGTTGGAGAAAGTAATTTATCAGGTAAGCATAAATTCTGTTTTCTCCAACATAGGTGTGTCCGGTCCACGGCGTCATCCTTACTTGTGGGAACCAATACCAAAGCTTTAGGACACGGATGAAGGGAGGGAGCAAATCAGGTCACCTAAACGGAAGGCACCACAGATTGCAAAACCTTTCTCCCAAAAATAGCCTCCGAAGAAGCAAAAGTATCAAATTTGTAAAATTTGGCAAAAGTGTGCAGTGAAGACCAAGTCGCTGCCTTACATATCTGGTCAACAGAAGCCTCGTTCTTGAAGGCCCATGTGGAAGCCACAGCCCTAGTGGAGTGAGCTGTGATTCTTTCAGGAGGCTGCCGTCCGGCAGTCTCATAAGCCAATCGGATAATGCTTTTAAGCCAAAAGGAAAGAGAGGTAGAAGTCGCTTTTTGACCTCTCCTTTTACCAGAATAAACAACAAACAAGGAAGATGTTTGTCTGAAATCTTTAGTAGCCTCTAAATAGAATTTTAGAGCACGGACTACGTCCAAATTGTGTAACAAACGTTCCTTCTTTGAAACTGGATTCGGACACAAAGAAGGTACAACTATCTCCTGGTTAATATTTTTGTTGGAAACAACTTTCGGAAGAAAACCAGGCTTAGTACGCAAAACCACCTTATCTGCATGGAACACCAGATAGGGCGGAGAACACTGCAGAGCAGATAACTCTGAAACTCTTCTAGCAGAAGAAATTGCAACCAAAAACAAAACTTTCCAAGATAATAACTTAATATCTACGGAATGTAAGGGTTCAAACGGAACCCCTTGAAGAACTGAAAGAACTAGATTTAGACTCCAGGGAGGAGTCAAAGGTCTGTAAACAGGCTTGATTCTAACCAGAGCCTGAACAAATGCTTGAACATCTGGCACAGCTTCCAGCCTTTTGTGAAGTAAAACAGATAAAGCAGAGATCTGTCCCTTCAGAGAACTTGCAGATAATCCTTTCTCCAAACCTTCTTGTAGAAAGGATAGAATCTTAGGAATTTTTATCTTGTTCCATGGGAATCCTTTAGATTCACACCAACAGATATATTTTTTCCATATTTTATGGTAAATTTTTCTAGTTACAGGCTTTCTATTACAGAATCTGAAAACCCACGCTTTGATAAAATCAAGCGTTCAATCTCCAAGCCGTCAGTTGGAGGGAAACCAGATTCGGATGTTCGAATGGACCTTGAACAAGAAGGTCCTGTCTCAAAGGTAGCTTCCATGGTGGAGCCGATGACATATTCACCAGGTCTGCATACCAAGTCCTGCGTGGCCACGCAGGAGCTATCAAGATCACCGAAGCCCTCTCCTGATTGATCCTGGCTACCAGCCTGGGAATGAGAGGAAACGGTGGGAATACATAAGCTAGGTTGAAGGTCCAAGGTGCTACTAGTGCATCTACTAGAGTCGCCTTGGGATCCCTGATCTGGACCCGTAGCAAGGAACCTTGAAGTTCTGACGAGACGCCATCAGATCCATGTCTGGAATGCCCCATAATTGAGTTATTTGGGCAAAGATTTCCGGATGGAGTTCCCACTCCCCCGGATGGAAAGTCTGACGACTCAGAAAATCCGCTTCCCAATTTTCCACTCCTGGGATGTGGATTGCAGACAAGTGGCAGGAGTGATCCTCCGCCCATTGAATTATTTTGGTCACTTCTTCCATCGCCAGGGAACTCCTTGTTCCCCCCTGATGATTGATATATGCAACAGTCGTCATGTTGTCTGATTGAAACCTTATGAATTTGGCCTTTGCTAGTTGAGGCCAAGCTTTGAGAGCATTGAATATCGCTCTCAGTTCCAGAATGTTTATCGGGAGAAGAGATTCTTCCCGAGACCATAGACCCTGAGCTTTCAGGGGTTCCCAGACCGCGCCCCAGCCCACCAGACTGGCGTCGGTCGTGACAATGACCCACTCTGGTCTGCGGAAGCTCATTCCCTGTGACAGATTGTCCAGGGTCAGCCACCAACGGAGTGAATCTCTGGTCTTTTGATCTACTTGAATCGTCGGAGACAAGTCTGTATAATCCCCATTCCACTGTTTGAGCATGCACAGTTGTAATGGTCTTAGATGAATTCGTGCAAAAGGAACTATGTCCATTGCTGCAACCATCAATCCTATTACTTCCATGCACTGCGCTATGGAAGGACGAAGAACAGAATGAAGTACTTGACAAGAGCTTAGAATTTTTGATTTTCTGACCTCTGTCAGAAAAATCCTCATTTCTAAGGAATCTATTATTGTTCCAAAGAAGGGAACTCTTGTTGACGGGGACAGAGAACTTTTTTCTTTGTTCACCTTCCATCCGTGAGATCTGAGAAAGGCTAGGACGATGTCCGTATGAGCCTTTGCTTTTGACAGAGACGACGCTTGAATCAGGATGTCGTCCAAGTAAGGTACTACTGCAATGCCCCTTGGTCTTAGAACCGCTAGAAGGGACCCTAGTACCTTTGTGAAAATCCTTGGAGCAGTGGCTAATCCGAATGGAAGTGCCACAAACTGGTAATGCTTGTCCAGAAAAGCGAACCTTAGGAACTGATGATGTTCCTTGTGGATAGGAATATATAGGTACGCATCCTTTAAATCCACGGTAGTCAAATTGATTTTCCTGGATATTAGGTAGGATCGTTCGAATAGTTTCCATTTTGAACGATGGAACCTTGAGAAATTTGTTTAGGATCTTGAGATCCAAAATTGGTCTGAATGTTCCCTCTTTTTTGGGAACTATGAACAGGTTGGAATAAAAACCCATTCCTTGTTCTCTTATTGGAACAGGATGAATCACTCCCATCTTTAACAGGTCTTCTACACAATGTAAGAATGCCTGTCTTTTTATTTGGTTTGAAGATAATTGAGACCTGTGGAACCTTCCCCTTGGGGGTAGTTCCTTGAACTCCAGGAGATAACCTTGAGAAACTATTTCTAGCGCCCAAGGATCCTGAACATCTCTTGCCCAAGCCTGAGCAAAGAGAGAAAGTCTGCCCCCCACCAGATCCGGTCCCGGATCGGGGGCCATCCCTTCATGCTGTTTTGGTAGCAGTGGTAGGCTTCTTGGCCTGCTTACCCTTGTTCCAGCCTTGCATTGGTCTCCAGGCTGGTTTGGGTTGTGAAGTATTACCCTCTTGCTTAGAGGATGTAGAATTAGAGGCTGGTCCGTTTCTGCGAAAGGGACGAAAATTAGGCTTATTTTTAGCCTTAAAAGACCTATCCTGTGGGAGGGCGTGGCCCTTTCCCCCAGTGATGTCTGAAATAATCTCTTTCAAATCAGGTCCAAATAATGTTTTACCCTTGAAAGGGATGTTAAGCAATTTTGTCTTGGAAGACACATCCGCTGACCAAGACTTTAGCCAAAGCGCTCTGCGCGCCACGATAGCAAACCCTGAATTTTTCGCCGCTAATCTAGCTAATTGCAAAGCGGCATCTAAAATAAAAGAGTTAGCCAATTTAAGTGCTTGAACTCTGTCCATAACCTCCTCATACGAAGATTCTTTATTGAGCGACTTTTCTAGTTCCTCGAACCAGAAACACGCTGCCGTAGTGACAGGAACAATGCATGAAATTGGTTGTAGAAGGTAACCTTGCTGAACAAAAACCTTTTTAAGCAAACCCTCTAATTTTTTATCCATAGGATCTTTGAAAGCACAACTATCTTCGATAGGAATAGTAGTGCGTTTGTTTAGAGTAGAAACCGCCCCCTCGACCTTGGGGACTGTCTGCCATAAGTCCTTTCTGGGGTCGACTATAGGAAATAATTTCTTAAATATAGGGGGGGGGGACAAAAGGTATGCCGGGCCTTTCCCACTCTTTATTTACTATGTCCGCCACCCGCTTGGGTATAGGAAAAGCGTCGGGGGCACCGGAACCTCTAGGAACTTGTCCATCTTACATAATTTCTCTGGAATGACCAAATTGTCACAATCATCCAGAGTAGATAATACCTCCTTAAGCAGTGCGCGGAGATGTTCTAATTTAAATTTAAATGTCACAACATCAGGTTCAGCTTGTTGAGAAATTTTTCCTGAATCTGAAATTTCTCCCTCAGACAAAACCTCCCTCATGGCCCCTTCAGATTGGTGTGAGGGTATGTCAGAACAGTTATCATCAGCGTCCTCTTGCTCTTCAGTGTTTAAAACAGAGCAATCGCGCTTTCTCTGATAAGTAGGCATTTTGGATAAAATGTTTGCTATAGAGTTATCCATTACAGCCGTTAATTGTTGCATGGTAATAAGAATTGGCGCACTAGATGTACCAGGGGCCTCTTGTGTGGGCAAAACTGGTGTAGACACAGAAGGGGATGATGTAGTATCATGTTTACTCCCCTCATTTGAGGAATCATCTTGGGCAATATCATTATCTGTGGCATTACTGTCCTTACTTTGTTTGGACACTATGGCACAATTATCACAAATTTAAATGGGGAGACACCTTGGCTTTCATACATATAGAACATAGCTTATCTGATGGTACAGACATGTTAAACAGGCTTAAACTTGTCAACAAAGCACAAAAAACGTTTTAAAATAAAACCGTTACTGTCACTTTAAATTTCAAACTGAAAACACTTTATTACTGAATATGTGAAAAAGTATGAAGGAATTGTTCAAAATTCACCAAAATTTCACCACAGTGTCTTAAAGCATTAAAAGTATTGCACACCAAATTTCAGAGCTTTAACCCTTAAATTAACGGAACCGGAGCCGTTTTTACATTTAACCCCTATACAGTCCCAGCTATATGCTTTGCTGAGACCCAACCAAGCCCAGAGGGGAATACGATACCAAATGATGCCTTCTATAAGCTTTTTCAGTGATTCTTAGCTCCTCACACATGCATCTGCATGCCTTGCTCTCCAAAAACAACTGCGCATTAGTGGCGCGAAAATGAGGCTCTGTCTATAACTAGAAAAGGCCCCCATCTGAAAAAGGTGTCCAACACAGTGCCTGCCGTTTTTATAAACAATCCCCAAGATTATAATAACCATTAATAGTTAGAATCTGCAAAATATGCCTAGCAAAGCAAACGTTTTAGCCCAGAAAAATGTCTACCAGTTTTTTAAGCCCTTATGAAGCCCTTTATTCTTTTATTTAACTAAGAAAATGGCTTACCGGTCCCCATAAGGGGAAATGACAGCCTTCCAGCATTACATAGTCTTGTTAGAAATATGGCCAGTCATACCTTAAGCAGAAAAGTCTGCCAACTGTTTCCCCCAACTGAAGTTACTTCATCTCAACAGTCCTGTGTGGAAACAGCAATCGATTTTAGTAACTTCTGCTAAAATCATCTTCCTCTTACAAACAGAAATCTTCATCTTTTTTCTGTTTCAGAGTAAATAGTACATACCAGCACTATTTTAAAATAACAAACACTTGATTGAAGAATAAAAACTACATTTAAACACCAAAAAACTCTTAACCATCTCCGTGGAGATGTTGCCTGTGCAACGGCAAAGAGAATGACTGGGGTGGGCGGAGCCTAGGAGGGATCATGTGACCAGCTTTGCTGGGACTCTTTGCCATTTCCTGTTGGGGAAGAGAATATCCCACAAGTAAGGATGACGCCGTGGACCGGACACACCTATGTTGGAGAAATGAAGTCTCAACATTCTGTGTGCTGCTTGTAACTTGTAACTTAGAGGATGCTAAACAAACTACTACATGTGCATGGTATTGTTATTTACTAAGCTACCATAACTGTGTAACAAAGCTATTTTAAACAGCCCCCTGAACAACCATACAAGTGTCCTTTAAAAACTTACCACTAGGAGGTTTTGGCCGGGGAGGGACACTCCTCTTGGGGGGTAATGCTGGGATATCATGCTTGCTTTTAAATGGATCCTCTGAAAATGCAGATCCGGGGAAGGTGGCGGCAAAGGGATCAGGAGTCTGGTGCTGCAAGACAGATCCAAATCAGAATACTTACTAAAATGACAGCAGCTTACAGTTTTACCCCAGCTACATATTATAATGATAGCAGCATAGAGGACAGTAAGACGGATTTATGGAAGACAGCATTTGTTTATGTACTACTTGAACATCCAAAAGCTGTTTAAACAGCAAATACTTTTATGGCTATACCACAGTTTTTTTTTTTATTTGGCTATCCAATAACTACTCTTGTTTAAAAAAAGACCTCGTTAGAATGTCCAACAATTTAAACCAGGCACATGCCCTCTACACTTGTTTTGCAGCCCTCTTAAAAATAGCAGAACTAAGAAGAAGGACATAGTTTATGTAGCCCCAGAAAAAAAAATGGTGGGTGGGCAAAAAAAACGCTCTGGAGGAGAGAACAGCATAAAGACGCTATCCTGCAATCTTATCTAAATCTGGCCCTGTACCACGGGCAATTGTAGAAAATATATAATTAATTGTGTGTAATAGCCATACATTTATACACAGTAATAGACACAAAATATATACTGATCTGCAGCACCCATGTATTTACAAAGTTGGCCATCATCAGTCTATCTAAAATATCTCCTGTTGTATTAACCCTTAAGCTGCAGCTTTCTCTTATAGTCTGTTTGTTCTTGGATAGGTTTTGAGAATGAAATTCATGAAATAATTTAGCAAACTTTATTGGAGGAGTTCTGCACGAGTGTCTACGTCTAAAGACACAGCTTTTATTACATTGGTGACAAATACATTTGAAACATGAACCATTGACAACGGTGAGGAGACATTTTTTCCAATGAACTAAGAATGATTTTATATCTAGATGTATTTGAAAACTTCCAGAACACTAGGGAAAAAAAAATGCTCATAAATTTAGTTGCTTTGATTTTGCAATCTTGATCGTATAAGCACCGTTTTCAGGAATTGCCCCATAATAAATAGATCCCTATTCCCCTTGTCTTAGTCTTGGGGGGTAATTACCAAGAAAAACTGCCCTAACGGTCTGTGCTCAGTGTATCCGGCAGCAGTTGGTACCCATTCAAAGATCAGAGAGGGTTCTGAAAGTAAAGTGGTTTCCTCTGTGTTTTGCTTTTTCGAAGCATTTGAGAGATGGAAAACAAATAACTGATTACACAACCCATGTTTAAGACAAATACACTACAAGAGGGGCCTCTTATGTGTATTTTGTAGGGCTGTTCCTGATCACATGCTGCTGAAATTACGCTTTACCAATGTTTTCTCTATAAAATGAATAGGTTGAATATGACATTTGTTAGAATATATAGAATATAAAGAATCATTACAATAGATGAAAAGAATGCACCAGGGAAGGTTTCAGTAATTAATTTATGAAATAAAATGAACAAGAATGCAGAATAAAAACACAAATCACTACATTTTCACTTAAGAATGGAAGATTTAAAGGGACATAAAATAGTGCAGCAGTAAAATGTTTAAGCATGTTCGAGCATGTTATTATTGCACTACAGCAACCCTCTGAGAAGTGAGGCAATCAGGTGCTGCGTGTGTGTAGTACTTGCCACCTATTACTGTAATTGCTGCTTCAAACAACACTTTAAAAGGACATGGAGGGACCAAAAAGCAAAATCTGTAACCTAGGTTTTGAAGATGCTGCAAACTGTTTGAACCGGCAATTTGATTTTCAGCATTTGCAAGATGCAGTTTTCGCTCTTTGGCCTCTCTAGGGAGCATTGGACAAGTTACATTTTTGCACAAACAGAAGAGGTGTTTAATGTCCTTTTAACTATGTGTTTAACCCCTATGAGGCACTAAACAGACAATTAGAGGCACACAATAGTGCAATGGTAAGGGGCTCTAGTGCCTTAGAACATTTCATCATTTTCCCTTGAATGAGCAAACTTGGACCCACTGTATTAAATATAAATAATTGGGTCATACTACATATAAATGCATTTAAAGAAATACGTTTACAAAGTTCAATTGTGACCCTATTTTTTTCAAGAGTAGTTTCACTTAGATTAACCAGCCAGACTAAAAAGCTTTGAAACATATAAACAGCTCCCACCAGTGGGTCTCTAAGTGTACAGTGCCTGTTTAGGTTTGGCTAGAAATTTTTCAAACCATATAAACCTTAAAGGGACATTACATGCTTTGTAATGTAAATGTTTAAATTGCATGTAGTAAAAACAACTTTGGAATATACTTTCATTATTACTATTTTGTCCCCTTTTCCTATAATTTAAAAAGACATGGAACCCATTTTTTTTTCTTTCTTGATTCAGAGAGCATGCAATTTTTTTAACAATTTTGCAATCTACTTCTAATATCTAAATTTGTTTTATTCTCTTGGTATTGTTTGTTGAAAAGCATAGCTAGGTACTCTCAAGAGCTGTGGATTGGTGGCTGCGCATATATGCCTCACATTCTTATTCTTATTCTAATCTTTGCTATGAATATATTACACTATCTAGCATCTCGTTTTACAACTTGCTTGTTGCTGATTCCTAGTTATGCACTGTGTACAATTGAGCTAATGCACAAGAGAGTAGTTACTAATCAGCAGCTAAACAACACCTTGCAATGGCAAAGCATGCTACTGTCCTTTAAATGTCTAAAATCTGCGGCAAAAATAATCACTACTAGGGGTCACTAAAACGTATAAAGATGGGTAGCAAGAAGTGTGAAAAAATTTAGCGGATGTTTAACAGAGAATGTGGTTAGCGGATTAGAATTGGCCAAACATCAGTATGCATGCGACCCCCCATAATATTCTTATCTTAAACTCATTGCCTATTTTTTGAGGAGTGAGAGAGAAAAAAGTGTGTGTAGGAAGAAGAAAGTGAAAGAAAAAAATATGGTAACTTGAACTGCAGTGGTGTGTGGAGGAGTGTTCAATGTTTTTGAGTAAGGGATCACACTAGTTTTTTCTTATTGTGACAAATTTAGAATTTTTTTTAAAACTAAAACAAGAAAGATATACATGTCTTAAAAACAATCAACAAACAAGTAATTTAACAATATAAAATATGCAGACACACAAAAATAGATATCAGATGCATGAAGAGGTCCGCAAAAACCCAGATACAGAGAAGAAAAAGAGGAATATAGTAGGATCTAGTATTTAATAATTGGGGGACAGTAGCTAAACATCACAGTATGACCCTGAGTCTCTTTGATAAACGATGTTATAACATTGTTATTCTACCTGGTCCATCAGAATGCAACTGAAACTAAATGCATAAAAACATTACTGGTAGCAGGGAAGTCCAATTTGTATCTTGTCTAACAATTCCCCAAATCATAATTTGGGGTCCAATGATCAAACACCTGCCGGCATTGAGAGCTGTAACACAAAAACTTTTTTTTAAAGCGTAATATTTTAATACGTGTTCCTCCTTTAAAACCAGAACAATGCATAGTGAAGTATTTATTTACCATCATTTTAAATGTTGCTTTAACAAAGCTCCAATACATTACCTAAACCTCTGCAAGAACTTTAGAAAACATTAGAATGCTGCAACTTACTGACAAACATGAAGCAGAATTGCACCCAAAAAAGATTAAAAAGATCAAGTAACAACTTCAATAAACAAAAGAAAATTTGGATAAGCCCTTCACATCTCTGCATTCCCATCAAAGACCAACATTTAAAATGCACATGCTGGCCCCTAGAGGGGTAAATCTGCGAAGACCCACAAAGTAAAGGTCAAAGTGTGCAGATCCCTAGGAACAAACCCAGGTGATTGAGGTCCAAGGGAGCAGCCGAAACACTGTATCAGCAAGTGCAGTACTGAGAGAAGTATGTTCACTGGTCTCTACAAGACAAATCATAAGGCAGAGGCAAAGCCATTACCCACACTACTACGTAAGAAAAAACTCAGGCAAGAAAAGGTTGGAAAGCAAGTTCCTATATATTATACTACAAAAGTATGAGAAAGGTAAATTAAATAATGCTATGGACCTGTAAGTCCCCAAAAAATAGCAAGTCAGAAAAACCCTTTAAGAAATATGATGTGTTAAGATAAGTTTTGGTACAAATTTCAAGTTGCCTAAAAAGCAGACAGTCGCAGCCAGTTGAACAAGGCAGATGAGAATATGGCAGTAGAATAAGGTATTAACAGTTAATCTCTACACTCCAAACTCTGTCAGAATAAAGATCTACTGGTAAATCAGGAAGCAGAGACTATAACATCTAGTATATCAGAAATCTCCAGAAGCATAAAACAATGACTGGGATTAGACACATTTTAGCCACACAATAGCATTTGCACGGTGGCACGTGGAACAGTCAGACACTCTCATCCTGACTGCTGGTAGAAAAAATATTTCAAGTAACTGAAAACGTCTTCTTCAAAGGATAATGTAGACCACCCTCCTTTATGGAAGAAGAGCAAAAAATGAAAATTAAATCCCTTTAAGAATATACTCATACTATGCATGACTTGAAATAACATAATTTATGTAAGAACTTACCTGATAAATTCATTTCTTTCATATTAGCAAGAGTCCATGAGCTAGTGACGTATGGGATATACATTCCTACCAGGAGGGGCAAAGTTTCCCAAACCTTAAAATGCCTATAAATACACCCCTCACCACACCCACAATTCAGTTTAACGAATAGCCAAGAAGTGGGGTGATAAGGAAAAAAGTGCGAAAGCATATAAAATAAGGAATTGGAATAATTGTGCTTTATATAAAAAAATCAAAACCACCACAAAAAAGGGCGGGCCTCATGGACTCTTGCTAATATGAAAGAAATGAATTTGTCAGGTAAGTTCTTACATAAATTATGTTTTCTTTCATGTAATTAGCAAGAGTCCATGAGCTAGTGACGTATGGGATAATGATTACCCAAGATGTGGATCTTTCCACACAAGAGTCACTAGAGAGGGAGGGATAAAATAAAGACAGCCAATTCCTGCTGAAAATAATCCACACCCAGAATAAAATTTTAATGAAAAAACATAAGCAGAAGATTCAAACTGAAACCACTGCCTGAAGTACGTTTCTACCAAAAACTGCTTCAGAAGAAGAAAACACATCAAATGGTAGAATTTAGTAAAAGTATGCAAAGAGGACCAAGTTGCTGTTTTGCAAATCTGATCAACCGAAGCTTCATTCTTAAACGCCCAGGAAGTAGAAACTGACCTAGTAGAATGAGCTGTAATCCTTTGAGGCGGAGTGTTACCCGACTCAACATAGGCATGATGAAATAAAGATTTCATCCAAGATGCCAAAGAAATGGCAGAAGCTTTCTGGTCTTTTCTAGAACCGGAAAAGATGACAAATAGACTAGAAGTCTTTCGGAAAGACTTAGTAGCTTCAACATAATATTACAAAGCTCTAACAGCATCCAAAGAATGCAATGATTTCTCCTTAGAATTCATAGGATTAGGACATAATGAAGGAACCACAATTTCTCTACTAATGTTGTTAGAATTCACAACCTTAGGTAAAAAATTCAAAAGAAGTTCGCAGCACCGCCTTATCCTGATGCAAAATCAGAAAAGGAGACTCACAAAAAAGAGTAGATAATTCAGAGACTCTTCTGGCAGAAGAGATGGCCAAAAGAAACAAAACTTTCCAAGAAAGTAATATAATGACTAAAGAATGCATGGGTTCAAAAGGAGGAGCTTGAAGAGCCCCCAGAACCAAATTCAAACTCCAAGGAGGAGAAATTGACTTAATGACAAGTTTTATACGAACCAAAGGTTGTACAAAACAATGAATATCAGGAAGATTAGCAATCCTTCTGTGAAAAAGAACAGAAAGAGCAGAGATTTGTCTTTCAAGAAACTTGCGGACAAACCTTTATCTAAACCATCCTGAAGAAATATAAGTCTTCCAGACTCTATAATATATCTCTCTAGATACAGATTTACGAGCCTGTCACATAGTATCAATCACAGAGTCAGAGAAACCTCTTTGACCAAGAATCAAGCGTTCAAACTCCACACCTTAAAATTAAGGTTTTGAGATCCTGATGGAAAAAAGAACCTTGAGACAGAAAGACTGGTCTTAACGGAAGAGTCCACAGCTGGCAAGAGGCCATCCGGACAAGATCCGCATACCAAAACCTGTGAGACCATGCTGGAGCTATCAGCAGGACAAACGAGCATTCCTTTAGAATATTGGAGAATACCCTTGGAAGAAGAACTAGAGGCGGAAAGATATAGGCAGGATGACACTTGTAAGGAAGAGATAATGCATCCACTGCCTCCGCCCGAGGATCCCGGGATCCGGACAGATACCAGGGAAGTTTCTTGTTTAGATGAGAAGCCATCAGATCTATTTCTGGGAGTTCCCACATTTGAACAATCTGAGGAAATACCTCTGGGTGAAGACCATTCGCCCAGGTGCAACGTTTGGCGACTGAGATAATCCGCTTTCCAATTGTCCATACCTGGGATATGAACCGCAGATATTAGACAGGAGCTGGATTCCGCCCAAATAAAAAACAGAATTTATGTTTACCTGATAAATTACTTTCTCCAACGGTGTGTCCGGTCCACGGCGTCATCCTTACTTGTGGGATATTCTCTTCCCCAACAGGAAATGGCAAAGAGCCCAGCAAAGCTGGTCACATGATCCCTCCCAGGCTCCGCCTACCCCAGTCATTCGACCGACGTTAAGGAGGAATATTTGCATAGGAGAAACCATATGGTACCGTGGTGACTGTAGTTAAAGAAAATAAATTATCAGACCTGATTAAAAAACCAGGGCGGGCCGTGGACCGGACACACCGTTGGAGAAAGTAATTTATCAGGTAAACATAAATTCTGTTTTCTCCAACATAGGTGTGTCCGGTCCACGGCGTCATCCTTACTTGTGGGAACCAATACCAAAGCTTTAGGACACGGATGAAGGGAGGGAGCAAATCAGGTCACCTAAATGGAAGGCACCACGGCTTGCAAAACCTTTCTCCCAAAAATAGCCTCAGAAGAAGCAAAAGTATCAAACTTGTAAAATTTGGTAAAAGTGTGCAGTGAAGACCAAGTCGCTGCCCTACATATCTGATCAACAGAAGCCTCGTTCTTGAAGGCCCATGTGGAAGCCACAGCCCTAGTGGAATGAGCTGTGATTCTTTCGGGAGGCTGCCGTCCGGCAGTCTCGTAAGCCAATCTGATGATGCTTTTAATCCAAAAAGAGAGAGAGGTAGAAGTTGCTTTTTGACCTCTCCTTTTACCGGAATAAACAACAAACAAGGAAGATGTTTGTCTAAAATCCTTTGTAGCATCTAAATAGAATTTTAGAGCGCGAACAACATCCAAATTGTGCAACAAACGTTCCTTCTTTGAAACTGGTTTCGGACACAGAGAAGGTACGATAATCTCCTGGTTAATGTTTTTATTAGAAACAACTTTTGGAAGAAAACCAGGTTTAGTAAGTAAAACCACCTTATCTGCATGGAACACCAGATAAGGAGGAGAACACTGCAGAGCAGATAATTCTGAAACTCTTCTGGCAGAAGAAATTGCAACTAAAAACAAAACTTTCCAAGATAATAATTTAATATCAACGGAATGCAAGGGTTCAAACGGAACCCCCTGAAGAACTGAAAGAACTAAATTGAGACTCCAAGGAGGAGTCAAAGGTTTGTAAACAGGCTTAATTCTAACCAGAGCCTGAACAAAAGCTTGAACATCTGGCACAGCAGCCAGTTTTTTGTGAAGTAACACCGACAAGGCAGAAATCTGTCCCTTCAGGGAACTTGCAGATAATCCTTTTTCCAATCCTTCTTGAAGGAAGGATAGGATCCTAGGAATCTTAACCTTGTCCCAAGGGAATCCTTTAGATTCACACCAACAGATATATTTTTTCCAAATTTTGTGGTAAATCTTTCTAGTTACAGGCTTTCTGGCCTGAACAAGAGTATCGATAACAGAATCTGAGAACCCTCGCTTCGATAAAATCAAGCGTTCAATCTCCAAGCAGTCAGCTGGAGTGAAACCAGATTCAGATGTTCGAACGGACCCTGAACAAGAAGGTCTCGTCTCAAAGGTAGCTTCCAAGGTGGAGCCGATGACATATTCACCAGATCTGCATACCAAGTCCTGCGTGGCCACGCAGGAGCTATCAAGATCACCGACGCCCTCTCCTGATTGATCCTGGCTACCAGCCTGGGGATGAGAGGAAAGGGCGGGAACACATAAGCTAGTTTGAAGGTCCAAGGTGCTACTAGTGCATCCACTAGAGCCGCCTTGGGATCCCTGGATCTGGACCCGTAGCAAGGAACTTTGAAGTTCTGACGAGAGGCCATCAGATCCATGTCTGGAATGCCCCACAGCTGAGTGACTTGGGCAAAGATTTCCGGATGGAGTTCCCACTCCCCCGGATGCAATGTCTGACGACTCAGAAAATCCGCTTCCCAATTTTCCACTCCTGGGATGTGGATAGCAGACAGGTGGCAGGAGTGAGACTCCGCCCATAGAATGATTTTGGTCACTTCTTCCATCGCTAGGGAACTCCTTGTTCCCCCCTGATGGTTGATGTACGCAACAGTTGTCATGTTGTCTGATTGAAACCGTATGAACTTGGCCCTCGCTAGCTGAGGCCAAGCCTTGAGAGCATTGAATATCGCTCTCAGCTCCAGAATATTTATCGGTAGAAGAGATTCTTCCCGAGACCAAAGACCCTGAGCTTTCAGGGATCCCCAGACCGCGCCCCAGCCCATCAGACTGGCGTCGGTCGTGACAATGACCCACTCTGGTCTGAGACCTGTGGAACCTCCCCCTTGGGGGAAGTCCCTTGAATTCCAGAAGATAACCTTGGGAGACTATTTCTAGCGCCCAAGGATCCAGAACATCTCTTGCCCAAGCCTGAGCGAAGAGAGAGAGTCTGCCCCCCACCAGATCCGGTCCCGGATCGGGGGCCAACATTTCATGCAGTCTTGGTAGCAGCGGCAGGTTTCTTGGCCTGCTTTCCTTTGTTCCAGCCTTGCATTGGTCTCCAAGCTGGCTTGGCTTGAGAAGTATTACCCTCTTGCTTAGAGGACGTAGCACCTTGGGCTGGTCCGTTTCTACGAAAGGGACGAAAATTAGGTTTATTTTTTGCCTTGAAAGGCCGATCCTGAGGAAGGGCGTGGCCCTTACCCCCAGTGATATCAGAGATAATCTCTTTCAAGTCAGGGCCAAACAGCGTTTTCCCCTTGAAAGGAATGTTAAGTAGCTTGTTCTTGGAAGACGCATCAGCCGACCAAGATTTCAACCAAAGCGCTCTGCGCGCCACAATAGCAAAACCAGAATTCTTAGCCGCTAACCTAGCCAATTGCAAAGTGGCGTCGAGGGTGAAAGAATTAGCCAATTTGAGAGCATTGATTCTGTCCATAATCTCCTCATAAGGAGGAGAATCACTATCGACCGCCTTTATCAGCTCATCGAACCAGAAACATGCGGCTGTAGCGACAGGGACAATGCATGAAATTGGTTGTAGAAGGTAACCCTGCTGAACAAACATCTTTTTAAGCAAACCTTCTAATTTTTTATCCATAGCACAACTATCCTCTATGGGTATAGTGGTGCGTTTGTTTAAAGTGGAAACCGCTCCCTCGACCTTGGGGACTGTCTGCCATAAGTCCTTTCTGGGGTCGACCATAGGAAACAATTTTTTAAATATGGGGGGAGGGACGAAAGGAATACCTGGCCTCTCCCATTCTTTATTAACAATGTCCGCCACCCGCTTGGGTATAGGAAAAGCTTCTGGGAGCCCCGGCACCTCTAGGAACTTGTCCATTTTACATAGTTTCTCTGGGATGACCAACTTGTCACAATCATCCAGAGTGGATAATACCTCCTTAAGCAGAATGCGGAGATGTTCCAACTTAAATTTAAATGCAATCACATCAGGTTCAGCCTGTTGAGAAATGTTCCCTGAATCAGTAATTTCTCCCTCAGACAAAACCTCCCTGGCCCCATCAGACTGGGTTAGGGGCCCTTCAGAGATATTAATATCAGCGTCGTCATGCTCTTCAGTATCTAAAACAGAGCAGCCGCGCTTACGCTGACAAGTGTTTATTTTGGCTAAAATGTTTTTGACAGAATTATCCATTACAGCCGTTAATTGTTGCATAGTAAGGAGTATTGGCGCGCTAGATGTACTAGGGGCCTCCTGAGTGGGCAAGACTCGTGTAGACGAAGGAGGGAATGATGCAGTACCATGCTTACTCCCCTCACTTGAGGAATCATCTTGGGCATCATTGTCATTATCACATAAATCACATTTATTTAAATGAATAGGAATTCTGGCTTCCCCACATTCAGAACACAGTCTATCTGGTAGTTCAGACATGTTAAACAGGCATAAACTTGATAACAAAGTACAAAAACGTTTTAAAATAAAACCGTTACTGTCACTTTAAATTTTAAACTGAACACACTTTATTACTGCAATTGCGAAAAAACATGAAGGAATTGTTCAAAATTTATCAAATTTTCACCACAGTGTCTTAAAGCCTTAAAAGTATTGCACACCAAATTTGGAAGCTTTAACCCTTAAAATAACGGAACCGAAGCCGTTTTAAACTTTAACCCCTTTACAGTCCCTGGTATCTGCTTTGCTGAGACCCAACCAAGCCCAAAGGGGAATACGATACCAAATGACGCCTTCAGAAAGTCTTTTCTAAGTATCAGAGCTCCTCTCACATGCGACTGCATGCCATGCCTCTCAAAAAACAAGTGCGCCACACCGGCGCGAAAATGAGGCTCTGCTTATGCTTTGGGAAAGCCCCTAAGGAATAAGGTGTCTAATACAGTGCCTGCCGATATTATTATATCAAAATACCCAGATAAAATGATTCCTCAAGGCTAAATATGTGTTAATAATGAATCGATTTAGCCCAGAAAAAGTCTACAGTCTTAATAAGCCCTTGTGAAGCCCTTATTTACGATCGTAATAAACATGGCTTACCGGATCCCATAGGGAAAATGACAGCTTCCAGCATTACATCGTCTTGTTAGAATGTGTCATACCTCAAGCAGCAAGAGACTGCACACTGTTCCCCCAACTGAAGTTAATTGCTCTCAACAGTCCTGTGTGGAACAGCCATGGATTTTAGTTACGGTTGCTAAAATCATTTTCCTCATACAAACAGAAATCTTCATCTCTTTTCTGTTTCTGAGTAAATAGTACATACCAGCACTATTTCAAAATAACAAACTCTTGATTGAATAATAAAAACTACAGTTAAACACTAAAAAACTCTAAGCCATCTCCGTGGAGATGTTGCCTGTACAACGGCAAAGAGAATGACTGGGGTAGGCGGAGCCTGGGAGGGATCATGTGACCAGCTTTGCTGGGCTCTTTGCCATTTCCTGTTGGGGAAGAGAATATCCCACAAGTAAGGATGACGCCGTGGACCGGACACACCTATGTTGGAGAAATTCGAGATACTTCTGTCATAGCCAGAGGACTGAGAGTCCCTCCTTGATGATTGATGTATGCCACAGTTATGACATTGTCTATCTGAAAACAAATGAACAACTCTCTCTTCAGAAGAGGCCAAGACTGAAGAGCTCTGAAAATTGCACGGAGTTCCAAAATATTGATCGGAAATCTCACCTCCTGAGATTCCCAAACCCCTTGTGCCGTCAGATACCCCCACACAGCTCCCCAACCTGAAAGACTTGCATCTGTTGAGATTATAGTCCAGGTCGGAAGAACAAAGAAGCCCCCTGAACTAAACGATGGTGATCTGTCCACCATGTCAGAGAGTGTCGTATAATCGGTTTAAAGATATTAATTGAGATATCTTTGAGTAATCCCTGCACCATTGGTTCAGCATACAGAGCTGAAGAGGTCGCATGTGAAAACGAGCAAAGGAGATCGCATTTGATGCGGCAGTCCTAAGACCTAAAATTTCCATGCATAAGGCTACCAAAGGGAATGATTGTGACTGAAGGTTTTGACAAGCTGATATCAATGTTAAACTTCTCTTGTCTGACAAGGACAGAGTCATAGACACTGAATCTATCTAGAAACCTAAAAAGGTTACCCTTGTCTGAGGAATCAATGAACTGATTGGTAAATTGATCCTCCAACCATGAACTTGAAGAAACAACACAAGTCGATTCGTATGAGATTCTTCGAAAATGAGAAGACTGAGCAAGTACCCAGATATCGTCCAATAAGGAAATACCAAAACCCTGTTCTCTGATTACAGAAAGAAGGGCACAGAGAACCTTTGAAAAAATTCTTGGAACTGAGGCTAGGCCAAACGGTAGAGCCACAAAACTGGTAATGCTTGTCTAAAAAGAGAATCTCAGAAACTAAAAGTGATCTGGATGAATCGGAATATGCAGATACACATCCTATAAATCTATTGTAGACATATAATGCCCTTGCTAAACAAAAGGCAGGATAGTCCTACAGTAACCATCTTGAATGTTGGTATCCTTACATAACGATTCAATATTGATAGATCCGGAACTGGTCTGAAGGAATTGACCTTCTTTGGTACAATGAAGAGATAAAATAAAACCCCAGCCCCTGTTCCAGAACTGGAACTGGCATAATTACTCCAGCCAACTCTAGATCTGAAAACACATTTCAGAAATGCTGAGCCTTTGCTGTGTTAACTGGGACACGGGAAAGAAAAAAATCTCTTAGCAGGAGGCCTTAACTGAAGCCAATTCTGTACCTTTCTGAAACAATGTTCTGAAACCAGAAATTGAGAACTGAATTGATCAAAATTTATTTGAAGAAAACGTAATCTGCCCCATACCAGCTGAGCTGGAATAAGGTCCGCACCTTCATGGGTACTTAGGAGCTGGCTATAGGTTTTCTATAAGGCTTGGATATATTCCAAACTGGAAATAGTTTCCAAACTGATACCGCTCCTGAGGATGAAGGATCAGGCTTTTGTTCCTTATTGTGAGGAAAGGAACGAAAATGATTATTAGACCTAAATTTACCTTAGATTTTTTATCCTTTGGTAAAAAAGTTCCCTTCCTTCCAGAAACAGTTGAGATAATAATTTATTACCCTGGAAAGAAAGGGAAAGCAAAGTTGACTTAGAAGACATATCAGCATTCCAAGTTTAATCCATAAAGCTTTTCTAGCTAAAATAGCTAGAGACATATACCTGACATCAACTCTAATGATATCAAAAGATGGTATCACAAATAAAATTATTAGCATGTTATAGAATAATAATAATGCTATAAAATTATGATCTGTTACTTGTTGCGCTAAAGCTTCTAACCAAAAAGTTGAAGCTGCAGCAACATCCGCTAAAAATATAGCAGGTCTAAGAAGATTACCTGAACATAAGTAAGCTTTTCTTAGAAAGGATTCAATTTTCCTATCTAAAGGATCCTTAAATGAAGTACTATCTGCCGTAGGAATAGTAACACATTTAGCAGGAGTAGAGACAGCCCCATAACCTTAGGGATTTTGTCCCAAAAAAACTCTAATCTGTCAGATGGCACAGGATATAATTGCTTAAACGTTAAGAAGGAGTAAAAGAATTACCCAAATTATTCCATTCCCTGGAAATTACTTCAGAAATAGCATCAGGGAGATTAAACACTTCTGGAATAACTACAGGACATTTAAAAACCTTATTTAAACGTTTAGATTTAGTATCAAGAGGACCAGAATCCTCTATTTCTAATGCAATTAATACTTCTTTAAATAAAGAACGAATAAATTCCATCTTGAACAAATACAAAGATTTATCAGCATCAACCTCTGAGACAGAAACCTCTGAACCAGAAGAACCATTATCAGTATCAGAATGATGATGTTCATTTAAAAATTAATCTGAAAAAAGAGAAGTTTTAAAAGACTTTTATGTAAACTAGAAGGAGAAATAACAGACATAGCCTTCTTAATGGATTTAAAAAATAAAATCTCTTATGTTTATCAGGAACACTCTGAAAATTAGATGTTGACGGAACAGCAACAGGTAATGTAACAGTACTAAAGGAAATTTTATCTGCATTAATAAGTTTGTCATGACATGCAATACAAACAACAGCTGGAGAAACAGATACCAAAAATTAAAGCAGATACACTTAGCTTGGTAGCTCCAGCACTAGACAGCGATTTTCCTGTAGTATCTTCTGACTCAGATGCAACGTGAGACATCTTGCAATATGTAAGAGAAAAACAACATATAAAGCAAAATTGATCAAATTCCTTAAATGACAGTTTCAGGAATGGGAAAAAATGCCAAAGAACAAGCTTCTAGCAACCAGAAGCAATGAAAAAATAAGACTTAAATAATGTGGAGACAAAAGCGACGCCCTTATTTTTTAGCGCCAAATAAGACGCCCACATTATTTGGTGCCTAAATGCTTTTGGCGCCAAAAATGACGCCACATCCGGAACGCCGACATTTTTGGCGCAAAATAACGTCAAAAAATGACGCAACTTCCGGCGACACGTATGACGCCGGAAACGGAAAAGAATTTTTGCGCCAAAAAAGTCCGCGCCAAGAATGACGCAATAAAATGAAGCATTTTCAGCCCCCGCGAGCCTAACAGCCCACAGGGAAAAAAGAGTCAAATTTTTGAAGGTAAGAAAAAATGATTAATTCAAAATGCATTATCCCAAATATGAAACTGACTGTCTGAAAAATAAGGAAAGTTGAACATTCTGAGTCAAGGCAAATAAATGTTTGAATACATATATTTAGAACTTTATAAACAAAGTGCCCAACCATAGCTTAGAGTGTCACAGAAAATAAGATTTACTTACCCCAGGACACTCATCTACATGTTTGTAGAAAGCCAAACCAGTACTGAAACGAGAATCAGCAGAGGTAATGGTATATATAAGAGTATATCGTCGATCTGAAAAGGGAGGTAAGAGATGAATCTCTACGACCGATAACAGAGAACCTATGAAATAGACCCCGTAGAAGGAGATCACTGCATTCAAATAGGCAATACTCTCCTCACATCCCTCTGACATTCACTGCACGCTGAGAGGAAAACCGGGCTCCAACTTGCTGCGGAGCGCATATCAACGTAGAATCTAGCACAAACTTACTTCACCACCTCCATCGGAGGCAAAGTTTGTAAAACTGAATTGTGGGTGTGGTGAGGGGTGTATTTATAGGCATTTTAAGGTTTGGGAAACTTTGCCCCTCCTGGTAGGAATGTATATCCCATACGTCACTAGCTCATGGACTCTTGCTAATTACATGAAAGAAAAGAGAACTTTCAAATTCACAATAAGATGCTGCCCTTCCTCTGATGTATGTGATTTTTTTAACTTGAATTTACTTTCTAATTAATGTTTGCTTAGGTATGGCCTCTCTGATAAGATTTTGTGAAAACATTGGTTATATGATTTTCCATTTCTTCTTCACAATTTTGTCTGGCTTTGATCGTTTTATCACTCCTCAGTTTGTCCGGTGCATGCTTCAGTTGTGTTGGGTGCAACACTGCTCAGGGCTCTGCACCATTGCCCACAACTTCAAGGACCACAAGTAATAAAAGTAGCAGCTAAACAATTCTGGAATAAAATATTCATATTTTAATTAGCCCCATAAACAAAAACAAAGAGATTGTTGTATAGTCAAGTATTGTTCAAGGTAAAATAGAGTGAGAATCTACAATTGTATTTTTCCTTCTTCTCCTCCATTGAAAAATCAGATTATGACAAAAAGCATCCTGCTTAGATCAAAGCAGGTTGCCATTTGGTGATATATCACATGAACATGTTCTAAGTAAAAAAGGAAGATACTTATCTCAACGTTTCCTCAGTAGCCATATGATGTTGTAAAGGGGCTCTAAGCACCCAATCACAATGGTTGTTTCAGACTTGCAAGGGAGAGTGCATTTGGTATGTTCAAGCACAGTCACTTTATTTCCCTCGTTAGTTTAAAGAAATTTGCTATGTAATCTTGCCAGATTATGGCAAAAATCAAATAAGATCTCAGTAAAGCAAAGTGAAAGCACTGATGATGCTGATCCGCTGTTTTTTATCATCCTTTTTTACCCAGAGATGTTCATGTGATATTTTCTAGGTATCTTTTTGCAGATATGCCAGATCACTTGTCCTTTTAAAGAACTGAAGGACACAAGTGGTGTGCACAGTACAAGAATTGCAGCGCATGATTAGATGCATCATGACAAAAATTTTACAGGGAGGTCCAATGTCTTTCCAACTATCCCTTTTATATGAAGATAGTCTTTGTAGATTTCAGAGCACATATTTTACAAACAAAGTTTACAACAGAGTCTCCTAAACAAAAGATACAACACTAGGAAAACATATTTATAGCTTGCCTAATACATTAATTTATTTCATGATGGTGAGATTCTACAAGATCATCACATGTGGGATTGCACTTCAGTCTATTAGGAGGAAGCAAAACACCCCTACATACCAGAGTGTTAATCCCTCAGTCAAACATATGACCGAGTAGAGGATAAGTAATCAGAAAAGGACAAAAATGGGCAATTGAAGTGCAAATAGCAAGGGCTGGCTTGTGGACTCTCTTCATCATGAAATAAATTAATTTATCAGGTAAGCATAGATTTTGTTTCCTTTCATAATATCCACAAGATAACACTGGCTTACAATCCTTTTCCAAACCGTCCTGAAGTATCTCAAGAACTTTTGCAATGCTTAATGAATTTCAACAATATTCTCTCTCAATACATAAATAAAACATGATATCCATACCTTGTGTTATATATGCCTAGAAAACAGACTCTCTAGTTTGAACTAAGATGACCGCTAACTGGACATCAGGCATTCAATCGCCAGACTGTCAAAACTAGAGTTCTAAGGACATGATAAAGAAAAGGATGACTCTCAAAAAAGAGCAAGTTGCCAAGGCTAGTAAGAGGACATCTAATGATATCTGCATACTACATTCTGCAAGACTAATATGGAGCAATCAGAATCACGGAAACCTGTTTCTTCTTGATTCTGGCTATCACTCTGGATTGCAACACAAGTAGAGGAGAGACACATAATGAGATCTATTTTTATCAAGTCTCTGCATCTCACTATCTGTTCGAACATCTCCAGATGCATAGAATACTTCCTGGGTGGAGATGCTGGTAACTGCGAAAGACCTGTTCCTACATTTAGTCTCGTAATGTGGATGGTCAAAATCAAGTTTGATGATATTCTGCGAGAAAATTTGATCTGTAGGGAAATCCGAGTTCTCCCTTGATAATTGTTAACCACAGCTGTGATATGGTCCAACTTTAATCTGAAGGAGGATTCCTGTCTGAGGCTGGGCCAGCATTGCAGGACCCCGAAAGTCACAGAGTTTTAGATATTGATATGGTAACCTCACCTCCAGAGGAGACAAAAAGAAAACCTTCAGGGACACCCATACAACCCTCAATCTTGTAGGAATCTGTTGTGATAACTGTCCAGACTGGCTGAAGAAAGGAAGCTCCTTGGACAAAGATAGGCGAGTCTGCCACCAGGAAAGAAAACGTCTTGTCTCCTGATCCAGAAGGGTCTTCTGAGACAGGTTCTTGAAACCTCCAGTCTACTGTCAAAGATAGGACAGCTGCAGAGGTCTTGCATGAAAACAGCAACCTTCAGACCCAAAATTCCCATGCATTAAATGGACACAACTCAAAATTAAACATTCATGATCCAGATAGAGCATGCAATTTTAAACAACTTTCAAATTTACTTCCATTAACAAAATGTGCCTTTTTATATTTACACTTTTTGAGTCACCATCTCCTACGGAACATGTGCAAGAATTCACAGACTATACATATATGCATTTGTGATTGCTGATGGCTGTCACATGATGCCGTGGGAGTGGAATTAGACACAAGTTTGAAAAACAGGACTCAAAATATTAAAGGGACGTCTCCCTTACAATCTCAACAATGGCAAAGATTAAAACAATTGTTTACACAGTCAAACAGAAAGTGCAGAGACTATGGGAAGCATAATTGCGATAGCGCTATAAAAAATATCAAGCACAGTCAAACATATATAGAATGTTTGAAGCAGTTAAAACAAAAATATTAAAGGGACACTGAACCCAATTTTTTTCTTTTGTGATTCAGATAGAGCATGCAATTTCAAGCAACTTTCTAATTTACTCCTATTATCAATTTTTCTTCGTTCTCTTGCTTTCTTTATTTGAAAAAGAAGGCATCTAAGCTATTTTTTTTAGTTCAGAACCATGGAAAGCACTTGTTTATTGGTGGGTGAATTTATCCACCAATCAGCAAGAACAACTAAGTGTGCTCACCAAAAATGGTCCGGCATCTACTTACATTCTTGCATTTCAAATAAAGATACCAAGAGAATGAAGAAAATTTGATAATAGGAGTAAATTAGAAAGTTGCTTAAAATTGCATGCTCTATCTGAATCACGAAAGAAGAAAATTGGGTTCAGTGTCCCTTTAATATTCCAGTTTAAGCAAACAGCACAATGGATATCTAGTAGTTCTGATTGCAGTATCAAGCCACCTAATATAGCACCTATTACGGCAAAAGATCCCCATATTGGTAAAAGCAGTCACAGCTCTTGGGTAAATAGCAAACCAATGTCACAATGTCAGTGCCACGGATGGCGTGTGATTGTGGGATATAGCAGACAAAAGTCCTGCTCTAGAGTCTGAGGATATTACCTGTCTGTGAGCTCTTCTGTAATTTAGGGTGCTTAGAAACACTCGCGGCTCACCTCAGCATCCTGCTCCGGTGGTTTCCTCTTTTCTCTCGCTGGATCAAGCGGTCATGTGACGAGTGATGTCACTCCTGTTCAGGACAGTTAGGGTCGGTGAATCAGTTGCACGCAATCAACGTGAGTTAGGCACTGCAGAAAAAAGTACGGCCGTTCAATATACTCAGCTCCTCAAACCTCTATCTGTATTTAAGACTCCTGAGGTTAGGAAAAAGTGCTAGTAGTGATGTAGTAGGTCTGGTTGACGTGTTTCGCCCCCACTGCAGGGCTTTATCAAAACATAGTGTGTATCTTTAATGTCCGCCTTTACATATCCCTCCTATGTGTCTCATTGATCCATTTTTCATCTTTAAATTTAAGGTGGAATTTCTTAAGTCATTTATAAGGTGGAATAATATGCATTCAATATTTTGCAATATTTGTGCTTCAAAGTTTCTTTCAAAACACATAATTTATGAATATAAGCTTGCATTTATACATTTATATACATGTTGGCATACATTCCAAGGAGATAGATGTGTCATACATTGACTTAAGAAGCCGATTAGTAACCTGGATTAAACTGTACTTGATACTGCTTGTATTAGAAAACACTGGGGAAATGTACCAAACAATACATATGAATATAGAAATAATACTAATAAAAATAAAAGATTTCATACAGAAAATAAACTGAAATAGAATATAGACTATAGAACAGAGACCATAAACTAAACAGACTACTTGTTATCTCATGCATCATCTATGTTACAAGAAAGTGGGAGACATCTAGTTCCGAATTTAAACCGAGTCTGCACATTGTAAATTAGCTCTGCTTCCTTTCTTAAAATTTTTTGTTCGAAGTTACCACCTCTCCAATCCGGAGTGACTTTCAGAATACCCCAGTACTTAAAGTCTCGTAAGTTATAATTGTGTGTTACTCGAAAGGGATTGTATAAATGTGTATCCAATTTGCCCTTTTCGATACAACACAGATGTTCACGTATCCGTTCCCTCAAAGTCCTAGTGGTCTCTTCAATGTACTGTTTAGGACAAACGGATTCATTCATAGGGGACAGAATGCCTGATTCTCCACAAATAGTATATAGGAAAACCAGAAATGTAAAAAGCATACTTGCTCCGAGTAAGTTTAAAAAAGGAGAAAATAAACTACTAAAAAGAAGGTGACATACCAGGGAATTTACTGAATGTTTTTTCCCCTTGTTTAGATGTAGATCTTGCAGATATAGTAGCAAGAGTAAAGAAATAAAATCAAGACAGAATGACTATATACATCAAATTAAAGGGGTAGTAAGATGTCAGGATAAGGGTGTAGTCTACATTATTAAATGCTCATGTCATAAACAGTACATTGGAGAGACCACTAGGACTTTGAGGGAACGGATACGTGAACATCTGTGCTGTATCGAAAAGGGCAATTTGGATACACATTTATACAATCACTTTCGTGAAACACACAATAATAACTTACGAGACTAAGTACTGGGGTATTCTGAAAGTCACTCCGGATTGGAGATGGTAACTTCGAACAAAAAAAGCTTAAGAAAGGAAGCAGAGCTAATTTACAATATGCAGACTCTGTATCCCCTAGGTTTAAATTCGGAACTAGATGTCTCCCTCTTTCTTGTAACATAGAGAATGCATGAGATAACAAGTAGTCTGTTTAGTTTATGGTCTCTGTTCTATAGTCTATATTCTATTTCAGTTTATTTTCTGTATGAATTTTTTTTTTTTTATTAGGATTATTTCTATATTGAAGAGACCACTAGGACTTTGAGGGAACGGATACGTGAACATCTGTGCTGTATCGAAAAGGGCAATTTGGATACACATTTATACAATCACTTTCGTGAAACACACAATAATAACTTACGAGACTAAGTACTGGGGTATTCTGAAAGTCACTCCGGATTGGAGATGGTAACTTCGAACAAAAAAAGCTTAAGAAAGGAAGCAGAGCTAATTTACAATATGCAGACTCTGTATCCCCTAGGTTTAAATTCGGAACTAGATGTCTCCCTCTTTCTTGTAACATAGAGAATGCATGAGATAACAAGTAGTCTGTTTAGTTTATGGTCTCTGTTCTATAGTCTATATTCTATTTCAGTTTATTTTCTGTATGAATTTTTTTTTTTTTATTAGGATTATTTCTATATTCATCTGTATTTTTTGGTACATTTCCCCAGTGTTTTCCAATACAAGCAGTATCAAGCACAGTTTAATCCAGGTTACTAACACGTTTCTTATGTCAATGTATGACACATCTATCTCCTTGGAATGTATACCAACATGTAAATAAATATATAAATGCAAGCTTATATCTGTGTTTAGAAAGAAACTTTGCAGCACTAATTTCGCAAAATATTGAATGCATATCATTCCACCTAATAAATGACTTAAGAAATTCCACCTTAAATTTAAAGCTGAAAAATGGACCAATGGGACACAAAGGAGGGATATTTAAAGGCAGACATCAAAGATACACACTATGTTTTGATAAAGCTCTGCAGTGGGGGCGAAACATGTCAACCCAACATACATCACTACTAGCACTTTTGCCTGACCTGAGGAGTCTGAAATACAGACAGAGATTTGAGGAGCTGAGTATATTGAACGGCCGTTCTTTTTGCTGCAATGCTTAACTAACGCTGATTGTGTGCAACTGAATCACTGACCCTAGCTGTTCTGAACAGCAGTGACATCACTCGTCACATGACCACTTGATCGAGCGAGAGAAGAGAGGAAACGACCGGAGCAGGACGTTGAGGTGAGCCGCGAGCTCACGGACAGTTAATATCCTCAGACTCTAGAGCAGGACTTTTGTCTGCTATATCCCACAATCACATGCCGTCCGTGGCACTGACATTGGTTTGCTATTTACCCAAGAGCTGTGACTGTTTTTACCCATACAGGGATCTTTTTCCGTAATAGGTGCTATATTAGATGGCTTGATACTGCAATCAGAACTACTAGATATCCATCGTGCCGTTTGTTTAAACCGGAATATTAATATTTTTGTTTTAACTGCTTCAAGCATTCTATATATATGTGACTGTGCTTGATGTTTTTTATAGCAATATCGCAATTATGCTTCCCATCGTCTTTGAACTCTGACTCTGTAAACAATTGTTTTAATCTTTGCCATTGTTGAGATTGTAAGGGAGACGTCCCTCTAATATTTTGAGTACTGTACTTATGCTTAGTTGATAAGATATTTATGGGTATTTTAAAAGGTATTATTTTAAGGTATTTTATGGGTATTAATAAATTAATTTAGACCATACTCCAGTCCTCTATTGCTTACTTTTAGCGCTCCTTATTCTCAATTGTTTCAGGTGACAACAGAAGGAAAACAAGTGAGCTCTTTAGAAATATATGCACCATCTGTGATTGTGAAGCATCTGAGAAAATGGCCTTTGGATGGCCTGGACCAAAATATTGTCCAAGTAAGGCACTACTACTAGATGAAATAAAATCCACTGTTGGCCTGTTCCATTCCATGGTCACCAGATCAGCAACTGACTCCGGGATAGGGAAGGCAGAGGGCTGCTTAATAACAGATTTAAATGTATCTATCCTCCTATTAGCTGACTTGTGAGGAGTGGGATAATCATCCTCAAAGCACTTGGAAATTACCATAGCAATGCAATAAAATGCTGTAGCCTGAAATTAAAGAACAGAGCAACGCCCCATAGCATTTGGGGGGTGTCCTAAGACTCAGAAAACACATCCTCAGAAGAGTTATCATATGACTCCAATGCACATAACTGCTGGGGGACTAGACAGGTGAGCTAAGGGCTTGCAAGGTGACCCTCCTGACCATGCAATCATCTGCATTTAACTGGAGGTGGCATGGCAGTCATCGGCTATAGCAGAGTAAATATATATGTTGATTTTTTGGGGATATTTAAGGTGAATCCCAAGGGGTACATGTTTGGTGAGTAACAGGCCCCTAACCACTCTGACCCAAAGGCAGTGCAGCAAATCCTTGTCTAGGATTAGATTTAGACTCAGCAGTGACACACAGAGAAATATCCTTACAAAGTAAACAGTAATATCAAGGTCAGCTGGGAAAACAGAGTATATAATCAGGTAACAAGGCACAAAAGCCCAAGAGGGAATACACAGTTACAAAAATATAAATTATGCTTTTCCATCTTGGGGAGGAGAGTCCACAGCTTCATTCATTACTTGTGGGAATTAAGAACCTGGCCACCAGGAGGAGGCAAAAACACCCCAGCCAAAAGTTTAAATACCTCCCCCACTTACCTCATCCCCCAATCATTCTGCCGAGGAACAAGGAACAGTAAGAGAAATATCAGGGTATAAATGGTGCCAGAAGAACAAACTAAATATAGGCCCGCCCATCCACGACGGAAATTAAATTATCAGGTAAGCATAATTTATATTTTCCATCTAAAGGGGTTGAGAGTCCACGGCTTCATTCATTACTTGTGGGAACAAATGCCAAAGCTCTAGAGGACACTGAATGAAAATGGGAGGGCAAAAAAGGCGGGCCCTAATCTGAGGGCACCACAGCCTGTAAAACCTCTCTCCCAAAAACTGCTTCAGCCGAAGCAAAAACTTCAAATTTGTAAAATTTAGTAAAGGTATGCAAGGAGAACCAGGTAGCCGCCTTACAAATCTGCTCCATAGAAACCTCATTCTTGAAGGCCCACGAAGAAGCCACAGCTCTAGTGGAATGAGCCGTGATCCTCTGAGGAGGCTTATGACCTGCTGTCTCATAGGCCAAGCGGATCATGCCCCACAACCAAAAGGACAAAGAAGTTGCAGAGGCTTTCTGACCCTTGTGCTTCCCTGAATACACCACAAAAAGAGATGTAGCCTGTCTGAAATCCTTTGTAGCCTGAAGATAGAACTTCAAAGCACAAACTACATTCAAATTATGAAGTAACCTCTCCTTAGGAGAAGAGGGCTTAGGACACAAAGAAGGAACAACGATTTCCTGATTGATGTTGCGGTTAGACACAACCTTGGGAAGAAATCCCAAACCAGTACGAAGAACAGCCTTATCAGCATGAAAAACAAGATAAGGGGGCTCAAATTGCATAGGTTCAAACGGAAACCCTCTACAACACCTTCAGAACCAAGTTCAAGCTCCAACGAGGAGCGAACTGTCTAAAAACAGGCCTGATTCTAGACAAGGCCTGAACAAAAGACTGAATATTAGGAAGCTCAGCGAGCCTCTTGTGTAACAGAACAGATATGCCAAAATCTAACCCTTCAAGGAACTGGCGACAAGCCCCTTATCCATTCCATCCTGGAGAAAGGACAGAATCCTGGATACCTTAATTTTATGCCAAGGATATCCCTGCTTCTCACACCAGGACAAGTCCTCCACACTTTATGATAGATGTGAAGAGTGACCGGCTTCCTGGTCTGAACGAGAGTATCAATCACTCTCTCAGAAAACCCTCTCTTGTCCAAGACTAGGAGTTCAATCTCCACGCAGTCGGCCTCAGAGAATCTAGATTTTGATGTTGAAAGGGACCCTGTACCAACAGATCCCTGCGACAGGGTAACCTCTATGGAGGAGACTGACATCCCCACCAGATCCGTGAACCACATCCTCCGCGGCCAAAACGGAGCAATCAGAGTAGCCAAAGCTTGCTCCTGCTTTATACGGGCCACTACACGAGGAAGAAGTGGCAACGGTGGAAAAATGTAAACTAGGCTAAAGCCCCAAGGTACCGCCAAGGCATCTATCAGCTCTGCCTGGGAATCCCTGGATCGCGACCAGTATCTGGGTAGCTTGCAATTGAGTCTGGACAGCATGAGATATATCTCCGGAGTCCCCCCATATTTGACAAATCTACGCAAACACTTGGGGTGGAGAGAGCATTCCCCCGGATGGAAGGATTTTCTGCTGAGAAAATCCGCCTCCCAGTTGTCCACACACAGAATGTGAATTGCTGAGAGCGAGCAGCCGTGAGACTCTGACCATTCCAATATCTAAGAAACATCCCTTATCGCTAGGGAGCTTCTCGTCCCTCCCCTGACGGTTGATGTAAGCCACCGAGGTAATGTCTGTCTGAAATCTGATGAAGCTTAACGACCCCAGAAGAGGCCATGCCTTTAGAGCATTGTAGATTGCTCGAAGTTCCAGAATATTGATCGGGAGGAGAGACTCCTCTCAAGACCATTTTCCCTATGCCATCCTGGCACCCCAAACAGCTCCCCATCCTGCCAGACTTGTGTCCGTGGTCACAATCTCCCAGGACGGTCTCAGGAAGGATGTCCCTTGGGACAGTTTTATCCGGACTGATCCACCAAGAAAGGGAGTCCCTTGTCCGATCGTCCAGAGAAATCTGTTGGGATAGGTCTGTATGATCGCCGTTCCACTGTCTCAACATGCACAACTGAAGAGGTTTGAGATGGAACCTGGTGAATGGAATGACTTTGATGCTGGATACCATGAGACCGATCACCTCCATATTCTGCACCTCAGAGTAACTGGAGTAGGACTGAAGGGCAAGTCAAGCGGACGCAATCTTCCTGCGTCGCTGATCTGTGAGAAACATCCTCATGGATATAGAATCTATTATCGTTCCCAGGAATTCCACCCTGTTGCTGGGAATCAGGGAGCTCATTCCTGAGTTTATCTTCCAAACGTGACATTGGAGCAAAAGAAGATGGGCCCTCGAGTGATCCTTTGCGAGACTGAATGACGGCGCCTGGACTAGGATATCGTCCAGATAGGGTGCCACAGCAATGCCTCTGGATTTGGCTACGGCAAGCAGCACCCCCAGAACCTTTGTGAAGACTCTCGGGGCCGTCGCCAAACCAAAGGTAAGGGCCACAAACTGGAAATGTTGGTCCAGAAACGCAAATCTGAGGAACCTGAAATGATCCCTGTGAATCGGCACATGAAAGTAGGCATTCTTCAAGTCTATTGTCATCATGAACTGACCCTCTTGAACTAGGGGCAGAATAGATCTAAACGATGGAAAAGCCAGAAAACAGAATTTATGCTTACCTGATAAATTACTTTCTCCAACAGTGCGTCCGGTCCACGGCGTCATCCATAACTTGTGGGAATATTCTCTTCCCCAACAGGAAATGGCAAAGAGCACAGCAAAAGCTGTCCATATAGCCCCTCCCAGGCTCCGCCCCCCCAGTCATTCGACCGACGGTTAGGAGAAAAAAAAAAAAAAAAAAAAAAGGAGAAACTATAGGCTGCCATGGTGACTGTAGTGTATAGAGAAAGAAATTTTTCAAACCTGATTAAAAAACCAGGGCGGGCCGAGGACCGGACACACCGTTGGAGAAAGTAATTTATCAGGTAAGCATAAATTCTGTTTTCTCCAACATTGGTGTGTCCGGTCCACAGCGTCATCCATAACTTATGGGAACCAATACCAAAGCTTTAGGACACGGATGAAGGGAGGGAGCAAATCAGGTTACCTAAACAGAAGGCACCACAGCTTGCAAAACCTTTCTCCCAAAAATAGCCTCCGAAGAAGCATAAGTATCAAATTTGTAGAATTTGGCAAAAGTGTGCAGAGAAGACCAAGTCGCTTCCTTACATATCTGATCAACAGAAGCCTCGTTCTTGAAGGCCCAAGTGGAAGCCACAGCCCTAGTAGAGTGAGCTGTGATTCGTTCAGGAGGCTGCCGTCCGGCAGTCTCATAAGCCAATCGGGTGATGCTTTTCAGCCAGAAAGAAAGAGAGGTAGCAGTAGCTTTTTGTCCTCTCCTCTTACCAGAATAAACGACAAACAAAGAAGAAGTTTGTCTGAAATCCTTTGTTGCTTCTAAATAGAACTTTAAAGCACGGACTACATCTAAATTGTGTAACAAACGTTCCTTCTTTGAAACTGGATTCGGACACAAAGAAGGAACAACTATTTCCTGGTTAATATTCTTGTTGGAAACAACTTTTGGAAGAAAACCAGGCTTGGTACGCAAAACGACCTTATCTGAATGGAACACCAGATAGGGTGGATCACACTGCAAAGCAGATAATTCAGAAACTCTTCTAGCAGAAGAAATAGCAACCAAAAACAGAACTTTCCAAGATAGTAACTTGATATCTATGGAATGTAAGGGTTCAAACGGAACCCCTTGAAGAACTGAAAGAACTAAATTTAGACTCCAGGGAGGAGTCAAGGGTCTGTAAACAGGCTTGATTCTGACCAAAGCCTGTACAAAAGCTTGTACATCTGGCACAGCTGCCAGTCGTTTGTGTAACAAGACAGATAAATCAGAAATCTGTCCTTTTAGAGAACTCGCTGACAATCCCTTATCCAAACCTTCTTGGAGAAAGGAGAGGATCTTAGGAATTTTAATCTTACTCCAGGAGAATCCCTTGGATTCACACCAACAGATATATCTTTTCCATATTTTATGGTAAATCTTTCTAGTCACAGGTTTTCTGGCTTGGACCAGAGTATCTATCACTGAATCTGAAAACCCACGCTTGGATAAAATCAAACGTTCAATTTCCAAGCAGTCAGCTGCAGAGAAACTAGATTTGGATGTTCGAATGGACCTTGTACTAGAAGATCCTGTCTCAAAGGTAGCTTCCATGGTGGAGCCGATGACATATTCACCAGGTCTGCATACCAAGTCCTGCGCGGCCACGCAGGAGCTATCAGAATCACCGAGGCCTTCTCCTGTTTGATCCTGGCTACAAGCATGGGAAGGAGAAGGGAACGGTGGAAACGCATAAGCTAGGTTGAACGACCAAGGCGCCACTAATGCATCCACTAGAGTCGCCTTGGGATCCCTGGATCTGGACCCGTAGCAAGGAACCTTGAAGTTCTGACGAGACGCCATCAGATCCATGTCTGGAATGCCCCATAATTGAGTCAACTGGGCAAACACCTCCGGGTGGAGTTCCCACTCCCCCGGATGGAAAGTCTGATGACTTAGATAATCCGCCTCCCAGTTGTCTACTCCTGGGATGTGGATTGCAGATAGGTGGCATGAGTGATCCTCCGCCCATTTGATGATTTTGGATACCTCTCTCATCGCCAAGGAACTCCTTGTTCCCCCCTGATGGTTGATGTAAGCTACAGTCGTCATGTTGTCTGACTGGAATCTTATGAATCCGGCCTTCGCTAGTTGAGGCCAAGCCTGGAGAGCATTGAATATCGCTCTCAGTTCCAGGATGTTTATCGGGAGAAGAGACTCTTCCCGAGACCATAGACCCTGAGCTTTCAGGGAATCCCAGACCGTGCCCCAGCCTAATAGACTGGCGTTGGTCGTGACAATGACCCACTTTGGTCTGCGGAAACTCATTCCCTGAGACAGGTGTTCCTGGGACAACCACCAACGGAGTGAGTCTCTGGTCATCTGGTCTACTTGAATCTTTGGAGACAAGTCTGTATAGTCCCCATTCCACTGCTTGAGCATGCACAGTTGTAATGGTCTTAGATGAATTTGAGCAAAAGGAACTATGTCCATTGCTGCAACCATCAACCCTACTACTTCCATGCACTGAGTTATGGAAAGCTGCAGAATAGAGTGAAGAACTTGACAAGCGTTTAGAAGCTTTGACTTTCTGACTTCTGTCAGGAAGATCTTCATTTGTAAAGAATCTATTATTGTTCCCAGAAAGGGAACTCTTGTCTACGGAGACAGGGAACTCTTTTCTACGTTCACCTTCCACCCGTGAGATCTGAGAAAGGCTAGAACAATGTCTGTATGAGCCTTTGCTTTGGAAAGAGACGACGCTTGGATTAGAATGTCGTCCAGATAAGGTGCCACTGCAATACCCCTTGGTCTTAGAACCGCTAGAAGGGACCCGAGCACCTTTGTGAAAATTCTTGGAGCAGTGGCTAGCCCGAATGGGAGAGCCACGAACTGATAATGTTTGTCCAGAAAGGCGAACCTTAGGAACTGATGATGATCTTTGTGGATAGGAATATGTAGATACGCATCCTTTAAATCCACGGTAGTCATAAATTGACCCTCCTGGATTGTAGGTAAAATTGTTCGAATGGTTTCCATTTTGAACGATGGAACTCTGAGAAATTTGTTTAGAATTTTTAAATCCAGAATTGGTCTGAAAGTTCCCTCTTTTTTGGGAACTACAAACAGATTTGAGTAAAACCCCTGACCTTGTTCCACAGTTGGAACTGGGTGTATCACTCCCATCTTTAACAGGTCTTCTACACAATGTAAGAATGCCTGTCTCTTTATTTGGTTTGAAGATAAGTGAGACATGTGGAACCTTCCCCTTGGGGGTAGTTCCTTGAATTCTAGAAGATAACCCTGAGAGACTATTTCTAGTGCCCAGGGATCCTGAACATCTCTTGCCCAAGCCTGAGCAAAGAGAGAGAGTCTGCGCCCTACTAGATCCGGTCCCGGATCGGGGGCTACCCCTTCATGCTGTCTTGGTAGCAGCAGCAGGCTTCTTGGCCTGTTTACCCTTGTTCCAGCCTTGCATTGGTTTCCAAGCTGGTTTAGTCTGGGAAGCGTTACCCTCTTGCCTAGAGGCTGCAGAGTTGGAAGCCGGTCCGTTCCTGAAATTGCGAAAGGAACGAAAATTGGACTTATTCTTAGCCTTGAAAGGTCTATCTTGTGGGAGGGCATGGCCCTTTCCCCCAGTGATGTCTGAAATAATCTCTTTCAATTCTGGTCCAAAAAGGGTCTTACCTTTGAAAGGGATATTAAGCAATTTTGTCTTGGAAGATACATCCGCCGACCAAGACTTTAGCCAGAGCGCTCTGCGCGCCACAATTGCAAACCCTGAATTCTTCGCCGCTAACCTCGCTAGCTGCAAAGCGGCGTCTAAAATAAAGGAATTAGCTAACTTAAGTGCGTGAATTCTGTCCATGACTTCCTCATACGGAGTCTCCCTACTGAGCGACTTTTCCAGTTCCTCGAACCAGAACCACGCCGCTGTAGTGACAGGAATAATGCACGAAATAGGTTGAAGGAGGTAACCTTGCTGTACAAAAATCTTTTTAAGCAAACCCTCCATTTTTTTTTCCATAGGATCTTTGAAAGCACAATTGTCCTCAATGGGAATGGTCGTGCGCTTGGCTAGTGTAGAAACCGCCCCCTCGACCTTAGGGACTGTTTGCCATAAGTCCTTCCTGGGGTCGACCATAGGGATCAATTTTTTAAATATAGGAGGAGGGACAAAAGGTATGCCTGGCTTCTCCCACTCCTTATTCACTATGTCTGCCACCCGTTTAGGTATCGGAAAGGCATCAGGGTGCACTGGGACCTCTAGGAATTTGTCCATCTTGCACAATATTTCTGGGATGACCAGATTGTCACAATCATCCAGAGTAGATAGCACCTCCTTAAGTAATGCGCGGAGATGCTCTAATTTAAATGTCACAACATCAGGTTCTGCCTGCTGAGAAATTCTTCCTGTATCAGAAATTTCTCCATCTGACAAACCCTCCCTCACTGCCACTTCAGACTGGTGTGAGGGTATGACAGAAAAATTATCATCAGCGCCCTCCTGCTCTACAGTGTTTAAAACAGAGCAATCGCGCTTTCTCTGAAATGCTGGCATTTTGGATAAAATATTAGCTATGGAGTTATCCATTACTGCCGTCAATTGTTGCATAGTAACAAGCATTGGCGCGCTAGAATTACTAGGGTTCGCCTGCGCGGGCATAACTGGTATAGACACAGAAGGAGATGATGTAGAACTATCTCTACTTCCTTCATCTGAGGAATCATCCTGGGCAACCTTACTATTTGTGACAGCACTGTCCTTACTATGTTTGGACGCTATGGCACAATTATCACATATATTTGAAGGGGGAACCACATTGGCTTCCATACATACAGAACATGATCTATCTGAAGGTACAGACATGTTAAACAGGCTTAAACTGGTTAAAAAAGTACAAAAAACGTTTTTAAACAAAACCGTTACTGTCTCTTTAAATGTTAAACAGGGCACACTTTATTACTGAATATGTGAAAAACTATGAAGGAAAAGTAACTGCGCAATAATGGCGCGAAAATGAGGCTCTGTCTACTATAGTGAAAGGCCCTTCCTGACTGGGAAGGTGTCTAAACTAGTGCCTGGCGATAAAAACGTTCCCCAAACAATAAAAGTGTGAAAAATTACTTCAAACTTTCCAAATATAACTTAAATAAACAATCGATTTAGCAATTAAGAGTGTCCACCAGTTAATAGCCCATAATAAGCCCTTTATTCTTTCTAAGTCTAAGAAAATGGCTTACCGATCCCCATGAGGGAAAAATGACAGCCTTCCAGCATTACACAGTCTTGTTAGAAAAATGGCTAGTCATACCTTGAGCAGAAAAGTCTGCAAACTGTTCCCCCCAACTGAAGTTCTCTCAGCTCAACAGTCCTGTGTGGGAACAGCAATCGATTTTAGTTACTGCTGCTAAAATCATACTCCTCTTTTAAACAGAACTCTTCATCTCTTTCTGTTTCAGAGTAAATAGTACATACCAGCACTATTTTAAAATAACAAACTCTTGATAGAAGAATAAAAAACTACAACTAAACACCACATACTCTTCACCATCTACGTGGAGATGCTACTTGTTCAGAGCAGCAAAGAGAATGACTGGGGGGCGGAGCCTGGGAGGGGCTATATGGACAGCTTTTGCTGTGCTCTTTGCCATTTCCTGTTGGGGAAGAGAATATTCCCACAAGTTATGGATGACGCCGTGGACCGGACACACCAATGTTGGAGAAACTTGTTTAAATATTTTAGGTCTAGAATTGGGCGGAACGTGCCATCCTTCTTTGGGACCACAAAAAAGTTTGAATAGTACCCTAGACCCCTTTCTGCTGAGGGTACTGGTACGATAACTCAGTGAGAAGAGAGATACCTCACACATTCTAAAAAGGCTTCTCTCAGGATTTGACAGGAGGAATCTGCCCCTGGGCGGATGAGTTCTGAACCCTGTATCCTTGGGCAACAACCTCCAGAACCCAAGGGTTCTGAACATCCTGCAACCAGGCCTCTGAGAAGAGAGATAATCTGCCCACTATTTGGTCCAGGGACCAGTCGGGGGCCGCCCCTTCATGCCGACTTTGTTTCGGCAGGATTCTTGTTCTGCTTGGACTTGTTCCAGGACTGAGCTGGTTTCCAAGCACCCTTGGACTGATCCGCTTTTGCGGCGGGCTGCTGGCGTTGGGCATTGTCCGTACAAAAGGGATTAAATGTAGATCCCTTAGGTTTAACCTTATCTTGCGGTAGAAAAGCACCCTTGCCTCCCGTCACCGTGGATATGATAGAGTCCAATCATGAACTGTACAGGATCTTTCCCTGAAAGGGAAGGTATAACAGTCTGGGACTTAGAGGTCATGTCCACAGACCAAGACTTTAGCCACAGAGCCCTGCGTGCTAGTACAGAAAATCCTGAAACCTTAGCATTCAGGCGAATAATTTGCATATTGGCATCACAAATAAAAGAATTAGCTACCCTCAAGGCCTTAATTCTCTCCTGTATTTCGTCAAGGGGAGTCTCCCTCTCGACCATGTCAGAGATTCACACCAATATGTTGCAGCTCTGGCTACCGCCGCTTCTGGCTGAAAAACAAACCCTGTATGTTGAAACATTTTTCTTAAAATGTTTTCTAACTTTTTATCCATGGGCTCTTTGAATGACGAACTATCCTCAAGAGGAATCGTCGTCCACTTCGTGAGCGTAGAGATAGAACCATCCACATTAGGGACGGTAGCTCGAGCTGAAAGTCCGGAACGGGGAACAGTTTCTTAAAGGATGAAGAAGGGGAGAAGGAAGAACCTAATCTCTCTCATTCATTCTTAATAATGTTAGCCATCTTTCCGAAACCTCTAGAGTAGCAAGCACCTGCCTCAGCAAAAAGAGCACATTTTCCATCCTAAACCTAAAGTCGGGCTCTTCTGCAGACAGAGCCTTAGATTACATGGATTCCGATCCAGAAGGAACTTCCTCCTAAGAGTCAGAGTCATCCTCGTCAGTGGATAAACTTTCAGGGATATCGATAGGAGTAAATGACTTCTGAGCCGGATCGCCATATTTTACCCTACGCTTGCACTTAGCAGAACATGGTAAGGCACTAATCATGCAGTTTGCAGTTGGATCAGCAAATTCTGACGGCCAATAGATTTCCCCCGAAGGAGAAATAGATATGCCCAGGGGTGCTGCATGTGTACTTGGAGATGAATGTAACATAGTAATATAGTAGATAAAGTTGAAAAAAGACTGAAGTCCATCGAGTTCAACCTATACAAATCTAAAATACTTACAAAAAGCTCCAGTTAAGCTTAAATAACCCCACTAAAAGGTGACTCATTTAATACTAGCAATTATATCCATGAATTTTGTTTATATACAGAAATGTATCCAGACTATTTTTAAATGTATCTAGGGTATTGGCATTCACTACCTCCTTTGGTAATGAGTTCCACAATTTTATTGCTCTTATAGTGAAAAAACGTTTCTGTTGCAGGAGATTAAATCTCCTTTCCTCCAACCTTAAATTGTGACATCTTGTCAGAACCAATTTTCTTGGAATAAAAAGAGCTTCTGCCATCTCTGAATATGGGCCTTGAATATATTTATATAAAGTAATCATGTCACCTCTCAAGCGCCTTTTTTCTAAAGAAAACAGACCCAGTTTGGCTAGCCTCTCCTCATAGGTTAATTTCTCCAATACCCTTATTAGCTTTGTGGCCCTTCTCTGAACTTTTTCTAGTTCTGCAATATCTTTTTTTGCGATCGGTCCCCAGAACTGCACTCCATACTCAAGGTGAGGTCTTACCAGGGCTTTATATAGTGACAGAATTATGCTTTCCTCCCTTGAATCAATGCCTCTTTTAATACATGCTAGTATCTTATTAGCCTTTGAAGCCGGTGCCCTGCATTGTGCACCCATCTTTAGCTTGTTATCTATTACTACTCCCAAATCCCTTTCCTCCTCTGTTTAGCTAAATCTTGTCCCATTTAAAAAATACGTTGCCTGCTTATTTTTACTTCCAAAATGTAGAACCTTGCATTTTTCCGTATTAAATCTCATTTTCCATTTACTTGCCCATACTTCTAATTTTTGCAGATCCCTTTGTAATGAAAGTTCATCCTGCTCTGACCTAATGACCTTACTTAACTTAGTATCATCTGCAAAAATAGAGATGTCGCTATTTAATCCTTGCTCCAAGTCATTTATAAAAATATTAAAAAGAACAGGACCCAGTACTGATCCCTGGGGGACTCCACTGATTACCTTTATCCAATCTGAGTATGATCCATTTACTACTACTCATTGCTCCCTATCTTTTATCCAGTTATTTATCCATGAGCTAACATTTTCAGCTATTCCTAGTCCCTTAATTTTGTGCATTAATCTCTCACGCGGCACTGTATCAAATGCCTTTGCAAAATCTAAGTATATCACATCAACTGATTCCCCTTTATCTATATTTTTACTTACTTCCTTGTAGAATCTAATAAGATTAGTTTGACATGATCTATTTCTCCTAAAACCATGCTGATTAGAACTCATAATCTTGTTTACACGAATATGCTCATCAATATAGTCCCTTATAATCCCTTTACGCCAATCCTGGGGTACCATGCCTGAGGATAATGAGTCTTGAAAAATTAAGAGTAGAGGTTTGTCTATAACAGTGCTAAGTTCCTTTAACACCCTTGGGTGTATTCCATCTGGGCCTGGAGTTTTATTTACCTTAATATTATCCAGTTTTTTCCTGATATCCTCTAAACATAACCCAGTTAATGGTATGGACTGGCATTTTCTATTTTGTTCCAAAGTATCATCCAGTGGTTCCTCTCTTGTGTATACTGAAGAAAAAAAACTGGTTTAGTACCTCAGCCTTCTCCCTGTCATTATTTAGCATGCTATCCTAGACACATTTTAATGTACCTAAATTATCCTTCTTAGATTTTTTGCTATTTATGTACTTAAAGAACCTTTTAGGGTTAGACTTAGAATCCTTTGCAATTAATTTTTCATTTTCAATTTTGACTAATTTGATTGCTTTTTTGCATGCATTGTTACATTCCTTATAACTATTGTATGTTGAGTCTGTACTATTTTCTTTGAATAATTTAAATGCCCTACGTTTTTTCCTAATTTCTCTTTAACACATGTTTATTTATCCACAACGGCTTTGATTTTTTATTTTTATAACCATATGGTATGTGTTGATATGTATATTTATTTAACAATTTTTTAAAATATTATCCATTTATCCTCTGTATTTTTATTAGAGAATACAAAGTCCCAACTTATATTATTTAATGATTTCCTTAAATCGTTGAATTTTGCTTTTTTGAAGTTAAAAGTCTTAGTTAAACCTTTAAGACACTGCATATGAAAAGAGATTTCAAATGTGACCATGTTATGATCACTATTACCCAAATTTTCTTTGACTTCTATGTTTGATATTATATCTGTATTGTTTGATAGCACTAAATCCAATATAGCTTTACTCCTAATTGGCTCCTCTATTAATTGTGACAATAAGTTATCCCTGAGAACATTTAAAAATCTATCCCCCTTAGCTGAATAACTAGTTTCATTGGCCCAGTTTATATCAGGGTAGTTAAAATCTCCCATAATTACAGCGCTGTTATTAGCAGCCTTACCTATTTGCATTAGTAGTTGAGTTTCCTCCAGGTCACTAATGTTAGGGGGCTTGTAGCATGTTCCTAGTAATATTTTTTTTAGGATTTTTCCCCCCACTCTTTATTTCAACCCACAGGGTCTGTACATTGTCACTTGTATCATAAATATCTTCCCTTATTGTAGGTTTAAGGTTAGGTTTAATATACATGCAGATTCCTCCACCCCTTTTATTATTCCTGTCCCTAAATAAAGTATACCCCTCTAAGTTAACTGCCCAGTCATGTGAATCATCCCACCAAGTTTCAGTTATACTGATAACATCATAGTCCTCTTCTGCAACTAAGAGCGTCAGCTCCCCCATTTTACCCGTCATGCTTCTTGCATTTGTTGTGATATATTTAATTTCCATGTGCTTTCTGCTGCTACATGGTGTGCTTTCCTCTATACTTTCTAATGTGACATTTCTTAAGTCATCCCTTCCTTGAGATATTAAGGGAGTAACATATTCACAGACTGATCTCTCTGTTCTATTGTGTTCCAACTGACCCTCCCCCCTTTGCCTAGTTTAAAAGGTTCTCTAAACGTGCTACCATCCTTTCCCCCAACACACCAGCACCCATGTCATTCAGGTGCAATCCATCCTTACTGTACAGATTGTACCCCAATGAAAAATCAGCCCAGTGCTCTAAAAAGTCAAACCCCTCATTTTTACACCATGTTTTTAACCATGAATTAACAGACCTTAGCTCCTTCTGCCTTACTGATTTAGCACACGGCACTGGTAATATCTCAGAAAAATATAATTTATGCTTACCTGATAAATTTATTTCTCCTGTAGTGTAGTCAGTCCACGGGCCATCCATTACTTATGGGATTATATCTCCTCCCTAACAGGAAGTGCAAGAGGATCACCCAAGCAGAGCTGCTATATAGCTCCTCCCCTCTACGTCATATTCAGTCATTCGACCGAAACCATACGAGAAAGGAGAAACTATAGGGTGCAGTGGTGACTGTAGTTTAATTAAAATTTAGACCTGCCGTAAAAAAAAACAGGGCGGGCCGTGGACTGACTACACTACAGGAGAAATGAATTTATCAGGTAAGCATAAATTATATTTTCTCCTGTTAACTGTAGTCAGTCCACGGGTCATCCATTACTTATGGGATACCAATACCAAAGCTAAAAGTACACGGATGACGGGAGGGACAGGCAGGATCTTTACACAGAAGGAACCACTGCCTGTAGAACCTTTCTCCCAAAAACAGCCTCCGAAGAAGCAAAAGTGTCAAATTTGTAAAATTTTGAAAAAGTGTGAAGTGAAGACCAAGTTGCAGCCTTGCAAATCTGTTCAACAGAGGCCTCATTCTTAAAGGCCCAAGTGGAAGCCACAGCTCTAGTAGAATGAGCTGTAATCCTTTCAGGAGGCTGCTGTCCAGCAGTCTCATAGGCTAAACGTATTATGCTACGAAGCCAAAAAGAGAGAGAGGTAGCCGAAGCTTTTTGACCTCTCCTCTGTCCAGAATAAACGACAAACAAGGAAGAAGTTTGACGAAAATCTTTAGTTGCCTGCAAATAAAATTTCAGGGCACGGACGACGTCCAGATTGTGCAAAAGTCGTTCCTTCTTTGAAGAAGGGTTAGGGCACAATGATGGAACAACAATCTCTTGATTGATATTCTTGTTAGTGACTACCTTAGGTAAGAACCCAGGTTTAGTACGCAGAACTACCTTGTCTGAATGAAAAATCAGATAAGGAGAATCACAATGTAAGGCCGATAACTCAGAGACTCTTCGAGCCGAGGAAATAGCCATTAAAAACAGAACTTTCTAAGATAACAGCTTGATATCGATGGAATGAAGGGGTTCAAACGGAACACCTTGCAGAACGTTAAGAACTAAGTTTAAGCTCCATGGCGGAGCAACAGTCTTAAACACAGGCTTAATCCTAGCCAAAGCCTGAACGTCTGGAACTTCTGCCAGACGTTTGTGTAAAAGGATAGACAGAGCTGAAATCTGTCCCTTTAACGAACTAGCAGATAAACCCTTTCTAAACCTTCTTGTAGAAAAGACAATATCCTAGGAATCCTAACCTTACTCCATGAGTAACTCTTGGATTCGCACCAATATAAGTATTTACGCCATATTTTATGGTAAATTTTCCTGGTAACAGGTTTCCTAGCCTGTATTAAGGTATCAATCACTGACTCCGAGAATCCACGCTTTGATAGAATCAAGCGTTCAATCTCCATGCAGTCAGCCTCAGAGAAATTAGATTTGGATGTTTGAAAGGACCCTGAATCAGAAGGTCCTGTCTCAGAGGCAGAGACCATGGTGGACAGGACGACATGTCCACTAGATCTGCATACCAGGTCCTGCGTGGCCACGCAGGCGCTATTAGAATCACAGATGCTCTCTCCTGTTTGATCCTGGCAATCAATCGAGGAAGCATCGGGAAAGGTGGAAACACATAAGCCATGTTGAAGACCCAAGGTGCTGTCAGAGCATCTATCAGTACCGCTCCCGGGTCCCTGGACCTGGATCCGTAACAAGGAAGCTTGGCGTTCTGGCGAGACGCCATGAGATCCAGATCTGGTTTGCCCCAATGATGAAGCAGTTGGGCAAACACCTCCGGATGAAGTTCCCACTCCCCCGGATGAAAGGTCTGGCGACTTAGAAAATCCGCCTCCCAGTTCTCCACGCCTGGGATGTGGATCGCTGACAGGTGGCAAGAGTGAGACTCTGCCCAGCGAATTATCTTTGAGACTTCCATCATCGCTAGGGAACTCCTCGTTCCTCCTTAATGGTTGATGTAAGCCACAGTCGTGATGAGGCCGACTGAAACCTGATGAACCTCAGAGTTGCTAACTGAGGCCAAGCCAGAAGAGCATTGAAAATTGCTCTTAATTCCAGAATGTTTATTGGAAGGAGTCTCTCCTCCTGAGTCCATGATCCCTGAGCCTTCAGGGAATTCCAGACTGCGTCCCAACCTAGAAGGCTGGCGTCTGTTGTTACAATCGTCCAATCTGGCCTGCGGAAGGGCATCCCCTTGGACAGATGTGGCCGAGAAAGCCACCATAGAAGAGAATCTCTGGTCTCTTGATCCAGATTTAGCAGAGGGGACAAATCTGAGTAATCCCCATTCCACTGACTTAGCATGCACAATTGCAGCGGTCTGAGATGCAGGCGCGCAAATGGTACTATGTCCATTGCCGCTACCATTAAGCCGATTACCTCCATGCACTGAGCCACTGACGGGTGTTGAATGGAATGAAGGACACGGCAAGCATGTACAAGTTTTGATAACCTGTCCTCCGTCAGGTAAACTTTCATTGCTACAGAATCTATAAGAGTCCCTAGAAAGGGAACTCTTGTGAGTGGCAATAGAGAACTCTTTTCTACGTTCACCTTCCACCCATGCGACCTTAGAAATGCCAGAACTAACTCTGTATGAGACTTGGCAGTTTGGAAACTTGACGCTTGTATCAGAATGTCGTCTAGGTACGGAGCTACCACTATGCCTCGCGGTCTTAGGACCGCCAGAAGGGAGCCCAGAACCTTTGTAAAGATTCTTGGAGCCGTAGCTAACCCGAAGGGAAGAGCTACAAACTGGTAATGCCTGTTTAGGAAGGCAAATCTTAGATACCGGTAATGATCCTTGTGAATTGGTATGTGAAGGTAGGCATCCTTTAAATCCACTGTGGTCATGTACTGACCCTCTTGGATCATGGGTAAGATGGTTCGAATAGTTTCCATTTTGAACGATGGAACTCTTAGGAATTTGTTTAGGATCTTTAAGTCCAAGATTGGTCTGAAGGTTCCCTCTTTTTTGGGAACCACAAACAGATTTGAATAGAATCCTTGCCCGTGTTCCGACCGCGGAACTGGGTGGATCACTCCCATTAGTAAGAGGTCTTGTACACAGCGTAGAAACGCCTCTTTCTTTATCTGGTTTGCTGATAACCTTGAAAGATGAAATCTCCCTTGAGTAGGAGAAGCTTTGAAGTCCAGAAGATATCCCTGAGATATGATCTCCAACGCCCAGGGATCATGGACATCTCTTGCCCAAGCCTGGGCGAAGAGAGAAAGTCTGCCCCCCACTAGATCCGTTTCCGGATCGGGGGCCCTCACTTCATGCTGTCTTAGGGGCAGCAGCAGGTTTTCTGGCCTGCTTGCCCTTGTTCCAGGACTGGTTAGGTTTCCAGGCCTGTCTGTAGCGAGCAACAGTTCCTTCCTGTCTTGGAGCGGAGGAAGTTGATGCTGCTCCTGCCTTGAAGTTACGAAAGGCACGAAAATTAGACTGTTTAGCCTTTGGTTTGGCCCTGTCTTGAGGCAGGGCATGGCCCTTACCTCCAGTAATGTCAGCGATAATTTCTTTCAAGCCGGGCCCGAATAATGTCTGCCCTTTGAAAGGAATATTAAGCAATTTAGATTTAGAAGTCACATCAGCTGACCAGGATTTAAGCCACAGCGCTCTACGCGCTTGAATGGCGAATCCGGAGTTCTTAGCCGTAAGTTTGGTTAAGTGTACTACGGCATCAGAAATAAATGAATTAGCTAGCTTAAGGGCTTTAAGCTAGTTCATAATCTCATCCAATGGAGCTGTGCTAAGGGTCTCTTCCAGAGACTCAAATCAGAATGCCGCCGCAGCAGTGACAGGCGCAATGCATGCAAGGGGTTGTAATATAAAACCTTGCTGAACAAACATTTTCTTAAGGTAACCCTCTAACTTTTTATCCATTGGATCTGAAAAAGCACAGCTATCCTCCACCGGGATAGTGGTGCGCTTAGCCAGAGTAGAAACTGCTCCTTCCACCTTAGGGACCGTCTGCCATAGGTCCCGTGTGGTGGCGTCTATTGGAAACATTTTTCTAAATATAGGAGGGGGTCTATCCCACTCCTTGTTAACAATTTCTGTAAGCCTTTTAGGTATAGGAAAAACGTCAGTACACGCCGGTACCGCAAAATATTTATCCAGCCTACATACTTTCTCTGGAATTGCAACCGTGTTACAATCATTCAGAGCCTCTAATACCTCCCCTAGTAATACACGGAGGTTCTCAAGCTTAAATTTAAAATTTGAAATGTCTGAATCCAGTTTACTTGGATCAGATCCGTCACCCACAGAATGAAGCTCTCCGTCCTCATGTTCTGCAAATTGTGACGCAGTATCAGACATGGCTCTATTATTATCAGCGCACTCTGTTCTTACCCCAGAGTGATCGCGTTTACCTCTTAATTCTGGCAATTTAGATAGTACTTCAGTCATAACATTAGCCATGTCTTGCAAAGTGATTTGTATGGGCCGCCCTGATGTACTTGGCGCCACAATATCACGCACCTCCTGAGCGGGAGGCGAAGGTACTGACACGTGAGGAGAGTTAGTCGGCATAACTTCCCCCTCGTTGTCTGGTGATATTTTTTTAACATATAAAGTTTGACTTTTGTTCAAAGTAACATCTATACATTGAGTGCACAAATTTCTATTGGGCTCCACATTGGCCTTTAAACATAGTGAACAAACAGATTAATTTGTGTCAGACATGTTTAAACAGACTAGCAATAACACTAGCGAGCTTGGAAAAAAACTTTTAAATAAATTTACAAGCTATTGCGCTTTTAAGAAAACATAAAAATGCGACACAGTTGAATTAACAATGAACGAAATATGTTAAAACAACCAAATTTTAATAGAAAATGTATAAAGTTAGCAGAGGATTGCACCCACCAGCAAAAGGATGATTAACCCCTTAATACCCAAAACGGATAACAGTTGAAATAATAAACGTTTTTATCACAGTCAAACACACTGTCACAGGTCTGCTGTGACTGATTACCTTCCTCAAAACTAGTTTTGGAGACCCCTGGGCTCTGTAGAGACGTCCTGGATCATGGAGGAAGAAATAGGAAGACTGTGACTAAATTTTTACTGCGCAATAAAGCGCTAAAATAGGCCCCTTCCACTCATATTACAACAGTGGGGAAGCTCAGTAAACTGTCTTTATTCAGAAAAAAACGACAGCCATGTGGTAAAAATCATGCCCATAAAGTTTTATCACCAAGTACCTCAGAAAAAACGATTAACATGCCAGTAAACGTTTTTAAAATTGAAAATTATGAAGTGTTATTAATAAGCCTGCTGCTAGTCGCTTTCACTGCAGTGCAGGCTCAAATATTACTTTAATATTGACAGTATTTTCTTAGTGAAATTCCATTCCCCAGAAATACCTCAGAGTATACATACATACATATCAGCCTGATACCAGTCGCTACTACTGCATTTAAGGCTGCACTTACATTACATCGGTATTAGCAGTATTTTCTCAGTCAATTCCATTCCTTAGAAAATAATTTACTGCACATACCTCCTTGCAGGTGGGCCCTGCATGCTATCCCCTGTTCTGAAGTTACCTCACTCCTCAGAATGGCCGAGAACAGCAAGTGGATCTTAGTTACGACCGCTAAGATCATAGACAAACTCAGGTAGATTCTTCTTCTAATGCTCCCTGAGAACAAACAACACACTCCGGTGCCGTTTAAAATAAACTTTTGATTGAAGAAATAAAAACTAAGTTTAACACACCACAGTCCTCTCACACGTCCTATCTTTAGTTAGGTGCAAGAGAATGACTGGATATGACGTAGAGGGGAGGAGCTATATAGCAGCTCTGCTTGGGTGATCCTCTTGCACTTCCTGTTAGGGAGGAGATATAATCCCATAAGTAATGGATGACCCGTGGACTGACTACACTTAACAGGAGAAATATTACTTTGGAGGTCCTTGCTTTAAGCTTGCTCCCTAACTCCCTGAAATCATTTTTTAGGACTCTCCATCTCCCGCCGATTCCTTCATTAGTACCAATATGCACTATGACTGCAGGATCAGACCCACATCCATCTAACAATCTATCAATACGCTCCACAATATGCCTAACACAAGCCCCTGGAAGAAAGCAAACTGCTCTATTTAAAGGGTCTGGCTGACAAATTACCCTATCAACCATTCTAATAATAGAGTCTCCTACCACCAACATCTGCCTCAGGCCCTGACTTGTATGCCCCTCTTCCATAACTGAAGGACTGCCCACCATAGTAGGCTGCTCTTCCACGACTAAAGGACTGTTCACTATACGAGGCAAACCAGCCCTCTCTGACACTAACACCCCCGAACTGATATCCCCAACATCTTCACTTAATCTGGCAAATCTATTGGGGTGTTCCAGCTCAGAACTGGCCTGTCTCTTCCGCTTACCTTTACTTCGCCCTCTAACTTTCCCACTGCTAGAACCATTAACAACCAGCTCAGTCCTATCCATTTCCCTTTCAAGTGTCTGAATTTCATGCAGTGTTGCAATTCGTTCCTCCAGATCTCCAATATGAGTTTCTAAAGAGACAATATGCTCACACTTGCCACAAACATATAATCCCAGAAGCGGCTGCTCCAGTGATGCAAACATGTGGCAAACTGTACACTGAATGAGATTCTCACACTTTCTTAATAAAAAGGTTTAACTTAAACATATAAAATAATTAAATTTCCCCTTGGTTACTCCAAATCCTTGTTTGCCTAACTACCTTGGTTAGCTAACTATTATACTTAAAAAGACAATCTTACTTTAACAGAGAATCAATACAGCAGACCTCCTCACAATAAACACAGGTACTAGACTTAGTTAAAGAGGGAGTACCCTCTAACGCATCAAGAGTCCTTCATAGCTTGTGGCTTTATTACGGACTAATTATAAAATATAAACAATGGCACCTTTATAACCTCCAATGGCCGGGGCATTCACCACCTTCTAGGACCCGGACCACAGAAATCGTTACGCACCAAAACAGCCGTGCAAATAATCCCAAAAGGAGACTAAAGTTCACCCATTGCCAGAGCCTCAACTCACACATCTCGCAGCAATAACACAATAAACAATATTATGTATAACCCCCCCTGTTCAATAATCCCCTTACTAGGGATATTAACTCTTGATTCTATAAAGATAAGAGGCATCACACTGTGACCCTGTCTTCTGCATTCTCATTATGTTTATTAAAATTAAACAATCATACCAGAATCTACGCTGGAACACGGCCTCTCAAGTGTAACAGTGTAGTATTATCGCTCCTGACATGGACTTGAGTTTAAGAAGCAGGCAGCGAAACTTGTCAACGCTGATTGCTTATGGAGCTGTTAAAATGAGTCAGGATGGTTTCGCAGAAAGACTCTTCCTGCATCTCCAGACTAACTTTCACCCAAGCTCTCACTGAGAGGCTGACAGGACTACTTAAAACTCCAGTCCCATTCCAAAGAGTACTACCCTCCATAATCTGAATCTTCCAACACTTCTCTGCCAACCTCCTGTGATGAAAGGCAAAGAATGACTGGGGGATGAGGATAGTGTGGGAGGTATTTAAGCATTTGGCTGGGGTGTCTTTGCCTCCTCCTGGTGGCCAGGTTTCTATTTGCCACAAGTAATGAATGAAGCTGTGGACTCTCCTCCCCTTTAGATGGAAAACATATCCACTTACAGAAACTGTATAATAGGTATAAAAATAGACTAGTAGCAAGAAATCAAGTGAAAATAACACTTGTTATATTAAGAAAGTCTAACCTGTGAAAATGTATTCTCACCTTTATCTGCAGAGATACAGGTAACTTCTTCCACCAATACAAGATGACTACCGCACCTCAGAATAAGGTAAAGAAGTGCCAAAAAAAGGCATGCAAACTTTGCACCACAAATTAAACCCTTAGCGCGCACACTACTACATGAGAGAGGTAAACCCATTTCCTGATGAAGAATAAATCATTTTAGCTGTCCTGTCTAGGAGGCACTCTACTAGGGAAAATGGGTCTCAGATTGGATAGAGAACCCCTATCAATGACATGTAGCTCAGTATTTCAGAATTCACCTTACTTTGAATGAACGATTAAAGCTCTGATATGTAAGGATGTTTTTGCCTCCTCCTTGAGTACTGGAGTGTAATCCCACATCTGATGATCTTGTGGACTTTCACCATCTTATGAAATAAGTTATGTGGCTGTTGGAAGTTTCAAAACACAAAAGAAAACACACACTCTTACTGCATATAACAAGGCAACATAACTGGGCATTATATAGTGAAAAACAAAATACGCATACTTGATTTCTAAATCCCTACACATATTAAAAGAACATTATACATTAGCAATGGCATGCACTTATTCATTAGACCAAGCCATTTTTGCATTACATTGCTATATGCTTAAAGGGATAGTAAACCCAAATATTTTCATTATCATTTTTTCTTTGTTCTCTTGGTATCTTTATCTGAAAAAGCAGGAATAAAAGCTTTGAAGCCGGCCCATTTTAGTTTGAGAACCTGGGTGGCGCTTGCTGATTGGATGGCTAAATGTAGCCACCAATCAGCAAGCCCTGTCCAGGGTACTGAATCAAAAATAGGCGGCGCAAAAGCTTTCCTTCCTGCTTTTTCAAAAAAAGATGCCAAGAGAACAAAAAAATGATAGCAGGAGTAAATTAGAAAGTTGCTTAAAATCGCATGCTGTATCTGAATAATGAAAGAAAATATTTGGGTTTACTATCCCTTTAAAGGAATACTAAACCCACATTTTTTTCTTTCATCATTCAGATAGAACATGCAATTTTAAGCAACTTTCTAATTTACTCCTATTATCAAATTTTCTTGTTTGTTCTCTTGCTATCTTTTTTTAAAAAACAGGAATGTAAAACTTAGGAGTAGGCCCATTTTTGGTTTAAAACCTGGGTTACGCTTGCTTATTGGTGGCTAAATGTAGCCACCAATAAGCAAGCGCTATTCAGGGTGCTGAAACTAAAATGGGTCGGCCCCTAAGCTTTACATTCCTGCTTTTAAAATAAAGATAGCAAGAGAACGAAGAAAAATTGGAACTAGGAGTAAATTAGAAAAGTTGCTTAACATTGAATGCATTTTCTGAATCATGAAAGAAAAAAATTGGGTTTAGTATCCCTTTAACACGTGCAAAGGGGTTAAAAATGTGGGTAAAGTTCTGATCCAGAGCTACAAACACTGGAGTTCCTGAGCAGGATACAGCTAATAATTCGGCAATATGTGCAACTGGTGCTTCTGATTGGCTCACCAACCATGTCCTGTTCAAGAACTGCAATGCTTGCAGCTCTTAAATAGGGCTTATGTGTTTAACCTCTTTCGGAGGTTAAACGCAATAAGCGGAGGTCAAGTAAAGCAAACATTAAATGCTTTAATAAATAATTTATTTTTGCTTTTGAATGTCCCTTTAACTTTTGAAAGCGTTTTGTCTTGTTACACATCAGCAACAGTCGAAGCAAAGCTTACTGACCACAACATTTTATATTTTACGATAATTTACCAGCCACATTAAAAATATACTGGTCAGGAGAGTTATATGTATGCAGTGTTTGTTATCTTGAATAAAAAATAACATAATTTATGTAAGAACTTACCTGATAAATTCATTTCTTTCATATTAGCAAGAGTCCATGAGCTAGTGACGTATGGGATATACATTCCTACCAGGAGGGGCAAAGTTTCCCAAACCTCAAAATGCCTATAAATACACCCCTCACCACACCCACAAATCAGTTTAACGCATAGCCAAGAAGTGGGATGATAAGACAAAAGTGAGAAAGCATAAAAAATAAGGAATTGGAATAATTGTGCTTTATACAAAAAAATCATAACCACCACAAAAAGGGTGGGCCTCATGGACTCTTGCTAATATGAAAGAAATGAATTTATCAGGTAAGTTCTTACATAAATTATGTTTTCTTTCATGTAATTAGCAAGAGTCCATGAGCTAGTGACGTATGGGATAATGACTACCCAAGATGTGGATCTTCCACGCAAGAGTCACTAGAGAGGGAGGGATAAAATAAAGACAGCCAATTCTGCTGAAAATAATCCACACCCAAAATAAAGTTTAAATCTTATAATGAAAAAAACTGAAATTATAAGCAGAAGAATCAAACTGAAACAGCTGCCTGAAGTACTTTTCTACCAAAAACTGCTTCAGAAGAAGAAAACACATCAAAATGGTAGAATTTAGTAAAAGTATGCAAAGAAGACCAAGTTGCTGCTTTGCAAATCTGATCAACCGAAGCTTCATTCCTAAACGCCCAGGAAGTAGAAACTGACCTAGTAGAATGAGCTGTAATCCTTTGAGGCAGAGTTTTACCCGACTCGACATAAGCATGAAGAATTAACGATTTCTACCAAGATGCCAAAGAAATGGCAGAGGCCTTCTGACCTTTCCTAGAACCGGAAAAGATAACAAATAGACTAGAAGTCTTTCGGAAATTCTTAGTAGCTTCAACATAATATTTCAAAGCTCTAACTACATCCAAAGAATGCAATGATCTCTCCTTAGAATTCTTAGGATTAGGACACAATGAAGGAACCACAATCTCTCTACTAATGTTGTTAGAATTCACAACCTTAGGTAAAAATTTAAAAGAAGTTCGCAACACCGCCTTATCCTGATGAAAAATCAGAAAAGGAGACTCACAAGAAAGAGCAGATAATTCAGAAACTCTTCTAGCAGAAGAGATGGCCAAAAGAAACAAAACATTCCAAGAAAGTAATTTAATGTCCAATGAATGCATAGGTTCAAACGGAGGAGCTTGAAGAGCCCCCAGAACCAAATTCAAACTCCAAGGAGGAGAAATTGACTTAATGACAGGTTTTATACGAACCAAAGCTTGTACAAAACAATGAATATCAGGAAGATTAGCAATCTTTCTGTGAAAAAGAACAGAAAGAGCATAGATTTGTCCTTTCAAGGAACTTGCAGACAAACCTTTATCCAAACCATCCTGAAGAAACTGTAAAATTCTCGGAATTCTAAAAGAATGCCAGGAAAAATGATGAGAAAGACACCAAGAAATGTAAGTCTTCCAGACTCGATAATATATCTTCCTAGATACAGATTTCCGAGCCTGTAACATAGTATTAATCACAGAGTCAGAGAAACCTCTTTGACTAAGAATCAAGCGTTCAATCTCCATACCTTTAAATTTAAGGATTTGAGATCCTGATGGAAAAAAGGACCTTGCGACAGAAGGTCTGGTCTTAACGGAAGAGTCCACGGTTGGCAAGAGGTCATCCGGACAAGATCCGCATACCAAAACCTGTGAGGCCATGCTGGAGCCACCAGCAGAACAAATGAGCATTCCTTCAGAATCTTAGGGTTACTCTTGGAAGAAGAACTAGAGGCGGAAAGATATAGGCAGGATGATACTTCCGAGGAAGTGACAATGCATCCACTGCTTCCGCATGTTTTAGTATGCATAGGTTATTTTATACTGTGTTCAAGTTTATTTATTTTTTAATATCTCTCACATGCTTTTAAAGTTTTAACATATTTCATTTTATTAATACTATGAAATGATAATCATTTTTGTGTACAATTTTAAGTCATTTTTGTCTTGTAACTCTATGTATCCTTTAATGTGTGGATCAGAAGCCAAAATAGTTAAACCTGGATTGCACACAGAAAGGGGTGTGCTATCCAAGAATGGAGGTAAAATTTGATTGGTTAATTAAATCCATATATAGAACAACATTACAGGTTAGATTCACCTGTCCTCTTGAGAAAGCCCGTTCGTTATATGGGAGAAACGCGTTGAGGTTGAAATACACACCGTATAGGTGAAATTTTGAATATACCTGTTACAACCGTTTGCTGTGGGGATCCAGCTACCACTTGGAGGGCTTGTGGCTATTGGTCCGGTCAGCATCGAGTTGCACACCTTTTTATCTGCCTTTTATATTTGGAATCTTGTAAGTGTTATCCTATTTGTGTGTCAATTGTTTCTTTGTTAAATAAACACACTTGAATCCGGATGCGCTCTTTGTTTTTTCTTCTATGCTTCCGCCTGAGGATCCCTGGATCTGGACAGATACCTGGGAAGTTTCTTATTTAGATGAGAAGCCATCAGATCTATTTCTGGAAGTCCCCACATTTGAACAATCTGAAGAAATACCTCTGGGTGAAGAGACCATTCGCCCGGATGTAACGTTTGGCGACTGAGATAATCCGCTTCCCAATTGTCTATACCTGGGATATGAACCGCAGAAATTAGACAGGAGCTGGATTCCGCCCATACCAGTATTCGAGATACTTCTTTCATAGCCAGAGGACTGTGAGTCCCTCCTTGATGATTGATGTATGCCACAGTTGTGACATTGTCTGTCTGAAAACAAATGAACGATTCTCTCTTTAGAAGAGGCCATGACTGAAGAGCTCTGAAAATTGCACGGAGTTCCAAAATATTGATTGGTAATCTCACCTCCTGAGATTCCCAAACCCCTTGTGCTGTCAGAGACCCCCAAACAGCTCCCCAACCTGTCAGACTTGCATCTGTTGAAATTACAGTCCAGGTCGGAAGAACAAAAGAAGCCCCCTGAACTAAACGATGGTGATCTGTCCACCACGTCAGAGAGTGTCGTAGAATCGGTTTCAAAGATATTAATTGAGATATCTTTGAGTAATCCCTGCACCACTGGTTCAGCATACAGAGCTGAAGAGGTCGCATGTGAAAACGAGCAAAGGGGATCGCGTCCGATGCAGCAGTCATAAGACCTAGAATTTCCATGCATAAGGCTACCGAAGGGAATGATTGTGACTGAAGGTTTCGACAAGCTGAGATCAATTTTAGACGTCTCTTGTCTGTCAGAGACAGAGTCATGGACACTGAATCTATCTGGAAACCTAAAAAGGTTACCCTTGTCTGAGGAATCAATGAACTTTTCGTTAAATTTATCCTCCAACCATGATCTTGAAGAAACAACACAAGTCGATTCGTATGAGATTCTGCTAAATGTGAAGACTGAGCAAGTACCAAGATATCGTCCAAATAAGGAAATACCACAATACCCTGTTCTCTGATTACAGACAGAAGGGCACCGAGAACCTTTGTAAAAATTCTTGGAGCTGTTGCTAGGCCAAACGGTAGAGCCACAAACTGGTAATGCTTGTCTAGGAAAGAGAATCTCAGAAACTGATAGTGATCTGGATGAATCGGAATATGCAGATATGCATCCTGTAAATCTATTGTGGACATATAATGCCCTTGCTGAACAAAAGGCAGGATAGTCCTTATAGTTACAATTTTGAATGTTGGAATCCTTACATAACGATTCAATATTTTTAGATCCAGAACTGGTCTGAATGAATTCTCATTCTTTGGTACAATGAAGAGATTTGAATAAAACCCCAGCCCCTGTTCCAGAACTGGAACTGGCATAATTACTCCAGCCAACTCTAGATCTGAAACACATTTCAGAAATGCTTGAGCCTTCGCTGGATTTACTGGGACACGGGAAAGAAAAAATCTCTTTGCAGGCCGCCTTATCTTGAAGCCAATTCTGTACCCTTCTGAAACAATGTTCTGAATACAAAGATTGTGAATTGAATTGATCCAAATTTCTTTGAAAAATCGTAATCTGCCCCCTACCAGCTGGGCTGGAATGAGGGCCGCACCTTCATGTGGACTTGGGAGCTGGCTTTGGTTTTCTAAAAGGCTTGGATTTATTCCAGACTGGAGATGGTTTCCAAACTGATACCGCTCCTGTGGGTGAAGGATCAGGCTTTTGTTCCTTATTGTGACGAAAGGAACGAAAACGATTATTAGACCTAAATTTACCTTTAGATTTTTTATCCTGTGGTAAAAAAGTTCCTTTCTCTCCAGTAACAGTTGAGATAATAGAATCCAACTGAGAACCAAATAATTTATTACCCTGGAAAGAAAGGGAAAGCAAAGTTGACTAAGAAGACATATCAGCATTCCAAGTTTTAAGCCATAAAGCTCTTCTAGCTAAAATAGTTAGAGACATATACCTGACATCAACTCTAATGATATCAAAGATGGTATCACAAATAAAGTTATTAGCATGTTGAAGAAGATTAACAATGCTATGAGAATTATGATCTGTTACTTGTTGCGCTAAAGCTTCTAACCAAAAAGTTGAAGCTGCAGCAACATCCGCTAAAGATATAGCAGGTCTAAGATTACCTGAACATAAGTAAGCTTTTCTTAGAAAGGATTCAATCTTCCTATCTAAAGGATCCTTAAAGGAAGTACTATCTGCCGTAGGAATAGTAGTACGTTTAGCAAGAGTAGAGACAGCCCCATCAACCTTAGGGATTTTGTCCCAAAACTCTAATCTGTCAGATGGCACAGGATATAATTGCTTAAAACGTTTAGAAGGAGTAAATGAATTACCCAAATTATTCCATTCCCTGGGGATTACTTCAGAAATAGCATCAGGGACAGGAAAAACTTCTGGAATAACTACAGGATATTTAAAAACCTTATTTAAACGTTTAGATTTAGTATCAAGAGGACCAGAATCCTCTATTTCTAATGCAATTAAGACTTCTTTAAGTAAAGAACGAATAAATTCCATTTTGAATAAATATGAAGATTTATCAGCATCAACCTCTGAGACAGAATCCTCTGAACCAGATGTTCATTTAAAAATTCATCTGAAAAATGAGAAGTTTTAAAAGACCTTTTACGTTTACTAGGAGGAGGAATAACAGACATAGCCTTCTTAATGGATTTAGAAACAAAATCTCTTATGTTAACAGGAACACTCTGAGTATTAGATGTTGACGGAACAGCAACAGGTAATGTAACATTACTAAAGGAAATATTATCTGCATTAACAAGTTTGTCATGACATTCATTACAAACAACAGCTGGAGGAACAGATACCACAAGTGTACAGCAGATACACTTAACTTTGGTAGATCCAGCACCAGGCAGCGATTTTCCAGAAGTATCTTCTGACTCAGGGTCAATCTGGGACATCTTGCAATATGTAATAGAAAAAACAACATATAAAGCAAAATTGATCAAATTCCTTAAATGACAGTTTCAGGAATGAGAAAAAATGCCAGTGAACAAGCTTCTAGCAACCAGAAGCAATAAATAATGAGACTTAAATAATGTGGAGACAATAGTGACGCCCATATATTTTAGCGCCAAAAAAGACGCCCACATTATTTGGCGCCTAAATGCTTTTGGCGCCAAAAATGAAGCCACACCCGGAACGCCGACACTTTTGGCGCAAAAAAACTGCAAAAATGACGCAACTTCCGGCGACACGTATGACGCCGAAAACAGAAAAAAAAAAATTTGCGCCAAAAAAGTCCACGCCAAGAATGACGCAATAAAATGAAGCATTTTCAGCCCCCGCGAGCCTAACAGCCCACAGGGAAAAAAGTCAAATTTTAAGGTAAGAAAAAAATTGATTTATTCATATGCATTATCCCAAATATGAAACTGACTGTCTGAAATAAGGAACGTTGAACATCCTGAGTCAAGGCAAATAAATGTTTGAATACATATATTTAGAACTTTATATAAAAGTGCCCAACCATAGCTTAGAGTGTCACAGAAAATAAGACTTACTTACCCCAGGACACTCATCTACATGTAGTAGAAAGCCAAACCAGTACTGAAACGAGAATCAGTAGAGGTAATGGTATATATAAGAGTATATCGTCGATCTGAAAAGGGAGGTAAGAGATGAATCTCTACGACCAATAACAGAGAACCTATGAAATAGACCCCTTAGAAGGAGATCATTGAATTCAAATAGGCAATACTCTCCTCACATCCCTCTGACATTCACTGCACGCTGAGAGGAAAACCGGGCTCCAACCTGCTGCGGAGCGCATATCAACGTAGAATCTAGCACAAACTTACTTCACCACCTCCATAGGAGGCAAAGTTTGTAAAAACTGATTTGTGGGTGTGGTGAGGGGTGTATTTATAGGCATTTTGAGGTTTGGGAAACTTAGCCCCTCCTGGTAGGAATGTATATCCCATACGTCACTAGCTCATGGACTCTTGCTAATTACATGAAAGAAATATATATTTAAAAAAAAAAATTGTTTTCATGGTAAATGTTAGTACTGTTTTTCCAGTCCTAAATGCATAATCTGCCTAAAGCTAGTGTATACATTTGGGAGACTGCTAAGCTGTGCCCACCTCACAGCTGCCCCCCTAGTCTTACTCTAGGTATGCCATAGCTTGGTGAATATGCAAGCAAGTGGTTTTACTGTGTTTAGCAATCAAAGTGCTAATGAACCCTTTGAAGTTTAACAGCTGGGGCACCATGCTTTGATGTGCATGAGATCGTGCTACAAAAAAATGCTATTTCCTTTATACTGAGATGTCTGTCTGCAATTTTTTTCGTGTAATAATAAAAGTTATGTACATAGTTACGTCTATCACTTTTAGAGTATCTGTGCCCCCAAAGTAGATATCTTATAGTAATTAACTACATGCTGACCAGCAGATCACAGTATTTTTATTGTTAGAACAAATGCAGTTGCACAAATATTGTTGTATTAAGCACCAATGAATTAAACAGGTGTGACAGTGTCCACATCGGACAAAAGTACAGTGCAGCAAAACAAATATTGTTTTGCTTGATAAAACTAGATCAAATTAAAAACATAAGTTATATAAAAAATTAAATCCCACTATACAGTGTCTGACCACTCTTGTATAGTATAGCAAACACACCAAAGTCAGATCTAATGAACTATATTAGCAGATTCAATACAAGTGACATATTTAAATTAAAGTGACTGTAAAGTTTAATGAGAAAAACCCCCGGTTTTTAAAAATACTCTTAAAAACCAGGGGCACTTGAGTTAAAGTGCCCCTGGTTTTTAAGAGTATTTTTAAATATCGGGCTCTTTCACATTAAACTTTACATTTAAGCATCTTTTTTAAAAACAGAATTTATGCTTACCTGATAAATTACTTTCTCCAACGGTGTGTCCGGTCCACGGCGTCATCCTTACTTGTGGATATTCTCTTCCCCAACAGGAAATGGCAAAGAGCCCAGCAAAGCTGGTCATATGATCCCTCCTAGGCTCCGCCTACCCCAGTCATTCGACCGACGTACAGGAGGAAATATGCATAGGAGAAACCATATGATACCGTGGTGACTGTAGTTAGAGAAAATAAGTTATCAGACCTGATTAAAAAAAGCAGGGCGGGCCGTGGACCGGACACACCGTTGGAGAAAGTAATTTATCAGGTAAGCATAAATTCTGTTTTCTCCAACATAGGTGTGTCCGGTCCACGGCGTCATCCTTACTTGTGGGAACCAATACCAAAGCTTTAGGACACGGATGAAGGGAGGGAGCAAATCAGGTCACCTAAATGGAAGGCACCACGGCTTGCAAAACCTTTCTCCCAAAAATAGCCTCTGAAGAAGCAAAAGTATCAAATTTGTAAAATTTGGCAAAAGTGTGCAGTGAAGACCAAGTCGCTGCCTTACATATCTGGTCAACAGAAGCCTCGTTCTTGAAGGCCCATGTGGAAGCCACAGCCCTAGTGGAGTGAGCTGTGATTCTTTCAGGAGGCTGCCGTCCGGCAGTCTCATAAGCCAATCGGATGATGCTTTTAAGCCAAAAAGAAAGAGAGGTAGAAGTTGCTTTTTGACCTCTCCTTTTACCAGAATAGACGACAAACAGAGAAGAAGTTTGTCTGAAGTCTTTCGTAGCTTCTAAGTAGAATTTTAGAGCACGGACTACGTCCAAATTGTGTAACAAACGTTCCTTCTTTGAAACTGGATTCGGGCACAAAGAAGGTACAACTATCTCCTGGTTAATATTCTTGTTGGAAACAACTTTCGGAAGAAAACCAGGCTTAGTACGCAAAACCACCTTATCTGCATGGAACACCAGATAGGGCGGAGAACACTGCAGAGCAGATAACTCAGAAACTCTTCTAGCAGAAGAAATTGCAACCAAAAACAGAACTTTCCAAGATAATAACTTAATATCTACGGAATGTAAGGGTTCAAACGGAACCCCTTGAAGAACTAAAAGAACTAGATTAAGACTCCAGGGAGGAGTCAAAGGTCTGTAAACAGGCTTGATTCTAACCAGAGCCTGAACAAACGCTTGAACGTCTGGCACAGCTGCCAGCCTTTTGTGAAGTAAAACAGATAACGCAGAAATCTGTCCCTTCAGAGAACTTGCAGATAATCCCTTCTCCAAACCCTCTTGTAGAAAGGATAAAATTCTAGGAATTTTTATCTTGTTCCATGGGAATCCTTTAGATTCACACCAATAGATATATTTTTTCCATATCTTATGGTAAATTTTTCTAGTTACAGGCTTTCTAGCCTGAATCAGAGTATCTATTACAGAATCTGAAAACCCACGCTTTGATAAAATCAAGCGTTCAATCTCCAAGCAGTCAGTTGGAGAGAAACCAGATTCGGATGTTCGAATGGACCTTGAACAAGAAGGTCCTGTCTCAAAGGTAGCTTCCATGGTGGAGCCGATGACATATTCACCAGGTCTGCATACCAAGTCCTGCGTGGCCACGCAGGAGCTATCAAGATTACCGAAGCCCTCTCCTGGTTGATCCTGGCTACCAGCCTGGGAATGAGAGGAAACGGTGGGAAAACATAAGCTAGGTTGAAGGTCCAAGGTGCTACTAGTGCATCTACTAGAGTCGCCTTGGGATCCCTGGATCTGGACCCGTAACAAGGAACCTTGAAGTTCTGACGAGACGCCATCAGATCCATGTCTGGAATGCCCCATAATTGAGTTATTTGGGCAAAGATTTCCGGGTGGAGTTCCCACTCCCCCGGATGGAATGTCTGACGACTCAGAAAATCCGCTTCCCAATTTTCCACCCCTGGGATGTGGATTGCAGACAAGTGGAAGGAGTGATCCTCCGCCCATTGAATTATCTTGGTCACTTCCTCCATCGCCAGGGAACTCCTTGTTCCCCCCTGATGGTTGATATATGCAACTGTCGTCATGTTGTCTGATTGAAACCTTATGAATTTGGCCTTTGCTAGATGAGGCCAAGCTTTGAGAGCATTGAATATCGCTCTTAGTTCCAGAATGTTTATCGGGAGAAGAGATTCTTCCCGAGACCATAGACCCTGAACCTTCAGGGGTTCCCAGACCGCGCCCCAGCCCACCAGACTGGCGTCGGTCGTGACAATGACCCACTCTGGTCTGCGGAAGCTCATTCCCTGTGACAGATTGTCCGGGGTCAGCCACCAACGGAGTGAATCTCTGGTCCCTTGATCTACTTGAATCGTCGGAGACAAGTCTGTATAATCCCCATTCCACTGTCTGAGCATGCACAGTTGTAATGGTCTTAGATGAATTCGTGCAAAAGGAACTATGTCCATTGCTGCAACCATCAATCCTATTACTTCCATGCACTGTGCTATGGAAGGACGAAGAACAGAATGAAGAACTTGACAAGAGCTTAGAAGTTTTGATTTTCTGACCTCTGTCAGAAAAATTCTCATTTCTAAGGAGTCTATTATTGTTCCCAAGAAGGGAACTCTTGTCGACGGGGAAAGAGAGCTTTTTTCTATGTTTACTTTCCATCCGTGAGATCTGAGAAAGGCTAGGACGATGTCCGTATGAGCCTTTGCTTTTGACAGAGACGACGCTTGAATCAGGATGTCGTCCAAGTACGGTACTACTGCAATGCCCCTTGGTCTTAGAACCGCTAGAAGGGACCCTAGTACCTTTGTGAAAATTCTCGGAGCAGTGGCTAATCCGAAAGGAAGTGCCACAAACTGGTAATGCTTGTCCAGAAAAGTGAATCTTAGGAACTGATGATGTTCCTTGTGGATAGGAATATGGATGTACGCATCCTTTAAATCCACCGTGGTCATAAATTGACCTTCCTGGATGGTAGGAAGGATCGTTCGAATGGTTTCCATTTTGAACGATGGAACCCTGAGAAATTTGTTTAGGATCTTGAGATCTAGAATTGGTCTGAACGTTCCCTCTTTTTTGGGAACTATGAACAGGTTGGAGTAGAACCCCATCCCTTGTTCTCTTATTGGAACTGGATGAATTACTCCCATCCTTAACAGGTCTTCTACACAATGTAAGAATGCCTGTCTTTTTATTTGGTTTGAAGATAATTGAGACCTGTGGAACCTTCCCCTTGGGGGTAGTTCCTTGAATTCCAGGAGATAACCTTGAGAAACTATTTCTAGTGCCCAAGGATCCTGAACATCTCTTGCCCAGGCCTGAGCAAAGAGAGAAAGTCTGCCTCCCACCAGATCCGGTCCCGGATCGGGGGCCATCCCTTCATGCTGTTTTGGTAGCAGTGGCGGGCTTCTTGGCCTGCTTACCCTTGTTCCAGCCTTGCATCGGTCTCCAGGCTGGTTTGGGTTGAGAAGTATTACCCTCTTGCTTAGAGGATGTAGGAGTAGAGGCTGGTCCGTTTCTGCGAAAGGGACGAAAATTAGGCTTATTTCTAGCCTTAAAAGACCTATCCTGAGGAAGGGCGTGGCCCTTTCCTCCGGTGATGTCTGAAATAATTTCTTTCAAATCAGGACCAAACAGTGTTTTGCCCTTGAAAGGGATGTTAAGCAATTTTGTCTTGGAAGACACATCCGCTGACCAAGACTTTAGCCAGAGCGCTCTGCGCGCCACGATAGCAAACCCTGAATTTTTCGCCGCTAATCTCGCTAATTGCAAAGCGGCATCTAGAATAAAAGAGTTAGCCAATTTAAGTGCATGAACTCTGTCCATAATCTCCTCATACGAAGATTCCTTATCGAGCGACTTTTCTAGTTCTTCGAACCAGAAACACGCTGCCGTAGTGACAGGAACAATGCATGAAATTGGTTGAAGAAGGTAACCTTGCTGAACAAACATTCTTTTAAGCAAACCCTCTAATTTTTTATCCATAGGATCTTTAAAAGCACAACTATCTTCTATGGGAATAGTAGTGCGTTTGTTTAGAGTAGAAACCGCCCCCTCGACCTTAGGGACTGTCTGCCATAAGTCCTTTCTGGGGTCGACTATAGGAAATAATTTCTTAAATATAGGGGGAGGCACAAAAGGTATGCCGGGCCTTTCCCATTCCTTGTTTACTATGTCCGCCACCCGCTTGGGTATAGGAAAAACATCGGGGGGCACCGGAACCTCTAGGAACTTGTCCATCTTACATAATTTCTCTGGAATGACCAAATTGTCACAATTATCCAGAGTAGATAATTGCGCGGAGATGTTCTAATTTAAATTTAAATGTTACAACATCAGGTTCAGCTTGTTGAGAAATTTTCCCTGAATCTGAAATTTCTCCCTCAGACAAAACCTCCCTCCTGGCCCCTTCAGATTGGTGTGAGGGTATGTCAGAAGCGTTATCATCAGCGTCCCCTTGCTCTTCAGTGTTTAAAACTGAGCAATCGCGCTTTCTTTGATAAGTAGGCATTTTAGATAAAATATTTTTAATAGAATTATCCATAACAGCCGTTAATTGTTGCATAGTAATAAGTATTGGCGCACTAGATGTACTAGGGGCCTCTTGTGTGGGCAAAACTGGTGTAGACACAGAAGGGGGTGATGCAGTACCATGCTTACTCCCCTCATCTGAAGAATCATCTTGGGCACTATTATTATCTGTGGCATCATTGTCCCTACTTTGTTTGGACACCATGTCACAATTATCACATATATTTAAATGGGGAGACACATTGGCATTCATACATATAGAACATCGTTTATCTGATGGTTCAGACATGTTAAACAGGCTTAAACTTGTCAACAAAGCACAAAAAACGTTTTAAAATAAAACCGTTACTGTCACTTTAAATTTTAAACAGAACACACTTTATTACTGAAAATGCGAAAAAGTATGAAGCAATTGTTCAAAATTCACCAAAATTTCACCACAGTGTCTTAAAGCCTTAAAAGTATTGCACACCAAATTTGGAAGCTTTAACCCTTAAAATAACGGAACCGGAGCCGTTTTTACATTTAACCCCTATACAGTCCCAGAAATCTGCTTTGCTGAGACCCAACCAAGCCCAGAGGGGAATACGATACCAAATGACGCCTTCTATAAGCTTTTTCAGTGGATCCTAGCTCCTCACACATGCATCTGCATGCCTTGCCTTCCAAAAACAACTGCGCATTAGTGGCGCGAAAATGAGGCTCTGCCTATGACTAGAGAAGGCCCCCATCTGAAAAAGGTGTCCATACAGTGCCTGCCGTTTTTTAACAACAATCCCCAAGATTATAATAACTATAAAGCGCTATAATCTGTCAAATATGCTTAGCAAGTAATCGTTTTAGCCCAGAAAAATGTCTACCAGTTTTTTAAGCCCTTATAAAGCCTTTATTCTTTTACTTAATCTAAGAAAATGGCTTACCGGTCCCCATAGGGAAAATGACAGCCTTCCAGCATTACCAAGTCGTGTTAGAAATGTGGCCATCATACCGCAGGCAGAAAAGTCTGCCAACTGCTTCCCCCAACTGAAGTTACTTCATCTCAACAGTCCTGTGTGGAAACAACAATCGATTTTAGTAACGTCTGCTAAAATCATCTTCCTCTCACAAACAGAAATCTTCTTCTCTTTTCTGTTTCAGAGTAAATAGTACATACCAGCACTATTTTAAAATAACAAACACTTGATTGAAGAATAAAACTACATTTAAACACCAAAAAACTCTTAGCCATCTCCGTGGAGATGTTGCCTGTGCAACGGCAAAGAGAATGACTGGAGTAGGCGGAGCCTAGGAGGGATCATATGACCAGCTTTGCTGGGCTCTTTGCCATTTCCTGTTGGGGAAGAGAATATCCACAAGTAAGGATGACGCCGTGGACCGGACACACCTATGTTGGAGAAATACTTACCTTTTATTTATGAAAACAAACCTGCAATCTTCCGCCCGCAGCTCCTGCTGTACTTAGCACAGCAATGACGAATCCGGCTTCCTCCAATAATTGCGTGCACCCCAAGGCGCCCAGCTTGTGAGGCCATACAACGATTGGAGGAAACCGGATTCGATATCGATATGCTAAGTACAGCAGGAGCTGCGGGCGGAGTATCGCCTGTCTGCTGTCATAAAGAAATAGGTAAGTATTTTAAAAGAAGACGCTTAAATGTAAAGTTTAATGAATGAAAGTGCCCCTGTTTTTAAGAGTATGTTTAAAGATCGAGCACTTTCATATTAAACTTTACATTCACTTTAAGACAGCTAATCTATTTATTAAAAATGATGAACTATACAGAAATTTTTACCATACCTAAAGAAGGTAGATATATGAAATACTTAGAGCAAACGCAAACTGAAACAGAATAGAAGAAATTATTTAATATTTCACATGGCTTCTGTCACTAACAGAAATTGTTATTAAAGTTCTTTGAAACGCTTGTAAAAAGTCATGGTAATAATGGTAAAATTCAACCACATGTGGCCTGTTTATCTCACCCTACACACGTGGCTTTGAAGTGGTGGGAGAGATACTAGAGAGCTGAACATTTCATCAAGCGTAGGTGGCATAAGGCTTGATGTGTTAAAGGTGACACCTAGTGGGAAAAAAGCATGGGGTCTGCTGAAGTTCCCGAAAGGTAATCTCTGGCCATGCTGACAGATGCAGAGACTGTACTTACCTTTGACATCTGGCTAAAATCTGCAAAACTTTCATTGCTGCTGAATGCACTGCTCCCAAAAGGGTCTAAAGTTCCAAATGGGTCTTGAAAAAAGAAAACAAAAAAAAAAGGAAAATCATTATACACTTGAACATTTGTGTAAGCTGTTTAAAATTAAGGTGAAACGAACATGCATGATTATGTACAACCGAGTCTTGGGATACTACTGCCCACTGGTTCAAAGGGACATCTCCCACAGGGGGAGAAAATGGTTCACGCAGCACAAGAACAAACATTTTACAAAAACAAAGCTATGATATATTTTGAAACATTCAAAATATACTCAATAGTCAGAGCTTAAAGGGACAGTCTAGTATAAATTAAACTTTCATTATTCAGATAGGACTTTAAATTTTAATCAACTTTCCAATTTACTTTTATCATCAAAACATAATTTATGCTTACCTGATAAATTCCTTTCTTCTGTAGTGTGATCAGTCCACGGGTCATCATTACTTCTGGGATATTACTCCTCCCCAACAGGAAGTGCAAGAGGATTCACCCAGCAGAGCTGCATATAGCTCCTCCCCTCTACGTCACTCCCAGTCATTCGACCAAGGACCAACGAGAAAGGAAAAGCCAAGGGTGAAGTGGTGACTGGAGTATAAATTAAAAAAAAAATATTTACCTGCCTTAAAAACAGGGCGGGCCGTGGACTGATCACACTACAGAAGAAAGGAATTTATCAGGTAAGCATAAATTATGTTTTCTTCTGTTAAGTGTGATCAGTCCACGGGTCATCATTACTTCTGGGATACCAATACCAAAGCAAAAGTACACTGATGACGGGAGGGATAGGCAGGCTCTTTATACAGAAGGAACCACTGCCTGAAGAACCTTTCTCCCAAAAATAGCCTCCGATGAAGCAAAAGTGTCAAATTTGTAAAATTTGGAAAAAGTATGAAGCGAAGACCAAGTTGCAGCCTTGCAAATCTGTTCAACAGAGGCCTCATTCTTGAAGGCCCAAGTGGAAGCCACAGCTCTAGTAGAATGAGCTGTAATTCTTTCAGGAGGCTGCTGTCCAGCAGTCTCATAAGCTAAACGAATTATGCTACGAAGCCAAAAAGAAAGAGAGGTAGCGGAAGCTTTTTGACCTCTCCTCTGCCCAGAGTAAATGACAAACAGAGAAGACGTTTGTCGAAATTCCTTAGTTGCCTGTAAGTAAAATTTTAGAGCACGGACTACATCCAGGTTGTGCAGTAGACGTTCCTTCTTTGAAGAAGGATTTGGGCATAAAGAAGGAACAACAATCTCTTGATTGATATTCCTGTTAGTAACTACCTTAGGTAAGAACCCAGGTTTAGTACGCAGGACTACCTTATCCGAATGAAAAATCAAATAAGGAGAATCACAATGTAAGGCTGATAATTCAGAGACTCTTCGAGCCGAGGAAATAGCCATTAAAAATAGAACTTTCCAAGATAACAACTTTATATCAATGGAATGAAGGGGTTCAAACGGAACGCCCTGTAAAACATTAAGAACAAGGTTTAAACTCCATGGTGGAGCAACAGTTTTAAACACAGGCTTAATCCTGGTCAAAGCCTGACAAAAAGCCTGGACGTCAGGAACTTCTGACAGACGTTTGTGTAACAGAATGGACAGAGCTGAGATCTGTCCCTTTAATGAACTAGCAGATAAACCCTTTTCTAAACCTTCTTGTAGAAAAGACAATATCCTAGGAATCCTAACCTTACTCCAAGAGTAACCTTTGGATTCCCACCAATATAGGTATTTACGCCATATCTTATGGTAAATCTTTCTGGTAACAGGTTTCCTAGCCTGTATTAAGGTATCAATAACTGACTCAGAAAACCCACGTCTTGATAAAATCAAGCGTTCAATTTCCAAGCAGTCAGCTTCAGAGAAGTTAGATTTTGATGTTTGAAGGGACCCTGTATCAGAAGGTCCTGTTTCAGAGGTAGAGACCAAGGTGGACAGGATGACATGTCCACCAGGTCTGCATACCAAGTCCTGCGTGGCCACGCAGGTGCTATTAGAATCACTGATGCTCTCTCTTGTTTGATTCTGGCAATCAATCGAGGAAGCAACGGGAAGGGTGGAAACACGTAAGCCATCCTGAAGTCCCAAGGTGCTGTCAGAGCATCTATCAGGACTGCTCCTGGATCCCTGGATCTGGACCCGTAACGAGGAAGCTTGGCGTTCTGTCGAGACGCCATGAGATCTATCTCTGGTTTGCCCCAACGTCGCAGTATTTGGGCAAAGACCTCCGGATGAAGTTCCCACTCCCCCGGATGAAAAGTCTGACGACTTAAGAAATCCGCCTCCCAGTTCTCCACTCCCGGGATGTGGATTGCTGACAGGTGGCAAGAGTGAGACTCTGCCCAGAGAATTATCTTTGATACTTCCATCATAGCTAGGGAGCTTCTTGTCCCTCCCTGATGGTTGATGTAAGCTACAGTCGTGATGTTGTCCGACTGAAACCTGATGAACCCCCGAGTTGTGAACTGGGGCCAAGCCAGGAGGGCATTGAGAACTGCTCTCAATTCCAGAATGTTTATTGGCAGGAGACTCTCCTCCTGACTCCATTGTCCCTGAGCCTTCAGAGAATTCCAGACGGCACCCCAACCTAGAAGGCTGGCGTCTGTTGTTACAATTGTCCAGTCTGGTCTGCTGAATGGCATCCCCCTGGACAGATGTGGCCGAGAAAGCCACCATAGAAGAGAATTTCTGGTCTCTTGATCCAGATTCAGAGAAGGGGATAAGTCTGAGTAATCCCCATTCCACTGACTTAGCATGCACAGTTGCAGTGGTCTGAGGTGTAAGCGTGCAAAGGGTACTATGTCCATTGCCGCTACCATTAAGCCGATTACCTCCATGCATTGAGCCACTGACGGGTGTTGAATGGAATGAAGGGTGCGGCAAGCACTTTGAAGTCTTGTTAGCCTGTCCTCTGTCAGGTAAATCTTCATTTCTATAGAATCTATAAGAGTCCCCAGGAAGGGAACTCTTGTGAGTGGAACGAGTGAACTTTTCTTTTCGTTCACCTTCCATCCATGTGACCTTAGAAATGCCAGCACTAACTCTGTATGAGACTTGGCAGTTTGAAAGCTTGAAGCTTGTATCAGAATGTCGTCTAGGTATGGAGCTACCGAGATTCCCCGCGGTCTTAGTACCGCCAGAAGAGCACCCAGAACCTTTGTGAAGATTCTTGGAGCTGTAGCCAATCCGAATGGAAGAGCCACAAACTGGTAATGCCTGTCTAGGAAGGCAAACCTTAGGTACCGATAATGATCTTTGTGAATCGGTATGTGAAGGTAAGCATCTTTTAAATCTACAGTGGTCATGTACTGACCCTCTTGGATCATAGGTAAAATTGTCCGAATAGTCTCCATCTTGAACGATGGAACTCTTAGGAATTTGTTTAGGATCTTTAAGTCCAGGATTGGTCTGAAAGTTCCCTCTTTTTTGGGAACCACAAACAGATTTGAGTAAAACCCCTGTCCCTGTTCCGATCGTGGAACTGGATGGATTACTCCCATTAACAAGAGCTCTTGTACGCAGCGTAGAAACGCCTCTTTCTTTGTCTGGATTGTTGACAATCTTGACAGATGAAATCTCTCTCTTGGAGGAGAGTATTTGAAGTCCAGAAGGTATCCCTGAGATATTATCTCTAGCGCCCAGGGATCCTGAACATCTCTTGCCCAAGCCTGGGCGAAGAAAGAAAGTCTGCCCCCCACTAGATCCGATCCCGGATCGGGGGCCCTCAATTCATGCTGTTTTAGGGGCAGCAGCAGGTTTCCTAGTCTGCTTGCCCTTGTTCCAGGACTGGTTAGGTTTCCAGCCTTGTCTGTAGCGAGCAACAGCTCCTTCCTGTTTTGGTGCAGAGGAAGTTGATGCTGCTCCAGCTTTGAAATTACGAAAGGAACGAAAATTAGACTGTCTAGTCTTGGCTTTGGCTTTGTCCTGAGGCAGGGCATGGCCTTTACCTCCTGTAATGTCAGCGATAATCTCTTTCAACCCGGGCCCGAATAAGGTCTGCCCTTTGAAAGGTATATTAAGCAATTTAGACTTAGAAGTAACATCAGCTGACCAGGATTTTAGCCACAGCGCCCTGCGTGCCTGAATGGCGAATCCTGAATTCTTCGCCGTAAGTTTAGTAAGATGTACTACGGCCTCCGAAATGAATGAATTAGCTAGTTTAAGGACTCTAAGCCTGTCCGTAATGTCGTCCAGAGTAGCTGAACCAATGTTCTCTTCCAGAGACTCAATCCAGAATGCCGCTGCAGCCGTGATCGGCGCAATGCATGCAAGGGGTTGCAATATAAAACCTTGTTGAACAAACATTTTCTTAAGGTAACCCTCTAACTTTTTATCCATTGGATCTGAAAAAGCACAGCTATCCTCCACCGGGATAGTGGTACGCTTAGCTAAGGTAGAAACTGCTCCCTCCACCTTAGGGACCATTTGCCATAAGTCCCTTGTGGTGGCGTCTATTGGAAACATTTTTCTAAATATCGGAGGGGGTGAGAACGGCACACCGGGTCTATCCCACTCCTTAGTAACAATTTCAGTAAGTCTCTTAGGTATAGGAAAAACCTCAGTACTCGTCGGTACCGCAAAATATTTATCCAACCTACACATTTTCTCTGGTATTGCAACTGTGTTACAATCATTCAGAGCCGCTAACACCTCCCCTAGTAATACACGGAGGTTTTCCAGTTTAAATTTAAAATTTGAAATATCTGAATCCAGTCTGTTTGGATCAGAACCGTCACCCACAGAATGAAGTTCTCCGTCCTCATGTTCTGCCACCTGTGACGCAGTGTCTGACATGGCCCTAATATTATCAGCGCACTCTGTTCTCACCCCAGAGTGATCACGCTTACCTCTTAGTTCTGGTAATTTAGCCAAAACCTCAGTCATAACAGTAGCCATATCCTGTAATGTGATTTGTAATGGCCGCCCAGATGTACTCGGCGCTACAATATCACGCACCTCCCTCTGAGCGGGAGATGTAGGTACTGACACGTGAGGCGAGTTAGTCGGCATAACTCTCCCCTCGTTGTTTGGTGAAATTTGTTCAATTTGTACAGATTGACTTTTATTTAAAGTAGCATCAATACAGTTAGTACATAAATTTCTATTGGGCTCCACTTTGGCATTGCAACAAATGACACAGGTATCATCCTCTGAATCAGACATGTTTAACACACTAGCAAATAAACTTGCAACTTGGAAATACAATTCAATTAGAATAATATTAAAACGTACTGTGCCTTTAAGAAGCACAGAAGATCTATGACAGTTGAAAATTAATAAATTGAAACAGTTATAGCCTCAATCCTTGTAAACAACACAACTTTAGCAAAGGTTTAATCCCATTAGCAAAGATAACAAATTCTGAAAGCAGGAAACAAATTACAGAATAAACGTTTTTTATCTCAGTCAAACTACAATTCTCACAGCTCTGCTGAGAGAAATTACCTCCCTCAAAATAAGTTTTGAAGACCCCTGAGCTCTGTAGAGATGAACCGGATCATGCAGGGAATACAATGAGTTGCTGACTGAAATATTTGATGCGTAGTAAAAGCGCCAAAAAACGGCCCCTCCCCCTCACACACAGCAGTGAGGGAGAACAGAAACTGTCAGAAAACAGATTAAGCAACTGCCAAGTGGAAAAATAGTGCCCAAACATTTATTCACTCAGTACCTCAGTAAATGAAAACGATTTTACATTCCAGCAAAAACGTTAAACATAATCTCTAGTTATTAAACAGCTTTATGTATTTCTTACAGTGTAATTCTAGTGAAGTACCATTCCCCAGAATACTGAAGTGTAAAGTATACATACATGACATTATATCGGTATGGCAGGATTTTCTCATCAATTCCATTATCAGAAAATAAAAACTGCTACACACCTCTATGCAGATTCATCTGCCCGCTGTCCCCTGATCTGAAGTTTACCTCTCCTCAGATGGCCGAGAAACAGCAATATGATCTTAACTACTCCGGCTAAAATCATAACAAAAACTCTGGTAGATTCTTCTTCAAACTCTGCCAGAGAGATAATAACACACTCCGGTGCTATTTTAAAATAACAAACTCTTGATTGAAGATATAAAACTAAGTATAATCACCATAGTCCTCTCACACATCCTATCTAGTCGTTGGGTGCAAGAGAATGACTGGGAGTGACGTAGAGGGGAGGAGCTATATGCAGCTCTGCTGGGTGAATCCTCTTGCACTTCCTGTTGGGGAGGAGTAATATCCCAGAAGTAATGATGACCCGTGGACTGATCACACTTAACAGAAGAAATTAGCTTTTATCTCTTGGTATTCTTAGTTTAAACTAAACATAGGTAGGCTCATATGCTAATTTCTAAGCCTTTGAGGGCTGCCTCTTATCACATGCTTTTTAAATCTCTTTTCAACAGAAAGAGACAGAAAGTACATGTGGGCCATAAAGATAACACTGTGTTCAGGCACAGGGGGTTATTTAAGATTTAGCACAAAACAATGCTAAATTTAAGACAATAGATAATAAACAGTCACAGTCATGTGATCAGGGGGCTGGAAGAAGGTTCCTAGATACAAGGTAATCACAGAGGTAAAAAGTATATTAATATAACAGTGTTGGTTATACAAAACTGGGGAATGGGTAATAAAGGGATTATCTATCTTTTAAAACAATAACAATCTATGGTGGACTGTCCCTTTAACTCAGCATATCAGGGCAATGTTGGTCTTCAGGCAGTTACATAACTTCTAAATTCAGTCTACTTCTTTATTAAATGCACATTAAGTAATTTTATACATGCATAGAACATATCATCAATGGCGCATTGAATTAAATAAACATTTGCACAACTTATAAATATTTTAAACACGTTAAAAACTCACTTTGTAAATATAACATGCAGGGTTTTGGTTAATTAAAAGTGATGGTAAATCCAAGCGTTTAAAAAACACTAAGATTTACCATCACTAAAAATAAAGTGGACTATCATTGAACACTTAGAAGAAAAAAAAAATTTAAAAAAAAAAATTTATGCTTACCTGATAAATTTCTTTCTTTTGCGATGTACCGAGTCCACGGATTCATCCTTACTTGTGAGATATTCTCCTTCCTAACAGGAAGTGGCAAAGAGAGCATCACAGCAGAGCTGCCTATATAACTCCCCCCTTAACTCCACCCCCCCAGTCATTCGACCGAAGGTTTGGGAAGAAAAAGGAGAAACCATAAGGTGCAGAGGTGACTGAAGTTTATAAACAAAAATACCATCTGTCTTGAATAGACAGGGCGGGCTGTGGACTCGGTACATCGCAAAAGAAAGAAATTTATCAGGTAAGCATAAATTTTGTTTTCTTTTGCATGATGTACCGAGTCCACGGATTCATCCTTACTTGTGGGATACCAATACCAAAGCTTTAGGACACGGATGAAGGGAGGGACAATACAGACACCTAAACAGAAGGCACCACTGCTTGCAAAACCTCTCTCCCAAAAATAGCTTCCGAAGAAGCAAAAGTATCAAATTTGCAAAATTTTGAAAAGGTATGAAGCGAAGACCAAGTCGCAGCCTTACAAATCTGTTCAACAGAAGCATCATTTTTAAAAGCCCATGTGGAAGCTACCGCTCTAGTAGAATGAGCTGTAATCCTTTCAGGAGGCTGCTGTCCAGCAGTCTCATAAGCCAAACGGATGATGCTTTTGAGCCAGAAGGAAAGAGAAGTTGCCGTAGCCTTTTGACCCTTACGCTTTCCAGAATAGACAACAAACAAAGAAGAAGTTTGATGAAAATCTTTGGTTGCCTGCAAGTAAAATTTCAAAGCACAAACTACGTCCAAGTTGTGCAACAGACGTTAATTCTTACAAGAAGGATTAGGACACAGAGAAGGAACAACAATTTCCTGATTGATATTCCTGTTAGTAACAACCTTAGGTAGGAACCCAGGCTTAGTACGTAAAACCACCTTATCAGCATGGAACACAAGATAAGTCAAGTCACATTGTAAAGCAGAAAGTTCAGAAACTCTTCGAGCTGAAGAGATAGCAACTAGGAACAAAACTTTCCAAGACAAAAGCTTAATATCTATGGAATGCATGGGTTCAAACGGAACCCCCTGCAGAACTCTAAGAACTAAATTAAGACTCCATGGCGGAGCAACAGATTTAAACACAGGCTTAATTCTAGCTAAAGCCTGACAAAAACCCCGAACGTCTGGAACATCAGCCAGACGCTTGTGCAACAAAATAGACAGAGCAGATATCTATCCCTTTAAAGAACTAGCTGACAATCCTTTCTCCAATCCCTCTTGGAGAAAAGACAAAATCCTAGTAATCCTGATTTTACTCCAGGAGAAACCTTTGGATTCGCACCAAAAAAGATATTTACGCCATATCTTATGATAGATTTTCCTGGTAACAGGCTTACGAGCCTGAATCAAGGTATTTTTGACTGACTCACAGAAACCCCGCTTTGATAGAATCAAGCGTTCAATCTCCAAGCAATCAGCTGCAGAGAAATTAGATTTGGATGCTTGATAGGACCTTGAATCAGAAGGTCCTGTCTCAGCGGCAGAGACCATGGTGGAAGTGATGACATGTCCACCAGGTCTGCATACCAAGTCCTGCGTGGCCACGCAGGCGCTATCAAAATCACTGATGCTCTCTCCTGTTTGATTCTGGCAATCAGACGTGGAAGGAGAGGGAACGGTGGAAACACATAAGCCAGGTTGAACGATCAGGGTACTGCTAGAGCATCTATCAGTACTGCCTGAGGATCCCTTGACCTGGAGCCGTAACAAGGAAGTTTGGCGTTCTGACGAGACGCCATCAGATCCAATTCTGGTGTGCCCCATAGCTGAACCAGTTGAGCAGACACCTCCGGATGGAGTTCCCACTCCCCCGTTCTCTACACCTGGGATATAGATCGCTGACAGATGGCAAGAGTGAGCCTCTGCCCATTGGATTATCCTTGAGACCTCTATCATCGCTAAGGAACTCCTTGTTCCGCCCTGATGATTGATATAAGCCACAGTCGTGATGTTCTCCGACTGAAACCTGATGAATCTGAACGAAGCCAGCTGAGGCCATGCCTGGAGAGCATTGAAAATCGCTCTTAATTCCAGAATATTTATCGGTAGGAGAGCCTCCTCCCGAGTCCACAACCCCTGAGCCTTTAGGGAATTCCAGACTGCACCCCAGCCCAGAAGGCTGGCGTCTGTCGTTACTATAACCCATTCTGGCCTGCGGAAACACATTCCCTGGGACAGATGATCCTGTGACAACCACCAAAGAATAGAGTCCCTGGTCTCTTGATCCAGATTTATCTGAGGAGATAAATCCACATAGTCCCCATTTCACTGATTGAGTATGCATAGTTGCAGTGGTCTGGAATGCAAGCGAGCAAACGGAACTATGTCCATTGCCGCTACCATTAGATCGATCACCTCCATACACTGAGCCACTGACGGCCGAGGAATGGAGTGAAGAGCTCGGCTGGTGGACAAAATCTTTGATTTCCTGACCTCCGTCAGAAATATTTTCATGTCCACAGAGTCTATCAGAGTCCCTAGAAATGAAACTCTTGTGAGGGGGGAAAGAGAACTCTTTTTTACGTTCACCTTCCACCCGTGAGATCTTAGAAAGGCCAACACTAAGTCCGTGTGAGACCTGGCTAATTGGAAGGTCGACGCTTGAATCAGAATGTCGTCTAGATAAGGCGCCACTGCTATGCCCGTGGCCTTAGAACCGCCAGAAGGGACCCTAGCACCTTCGTGAAGATATGTGGTGCCGTGGCCAATCCGAAAGGAAGAGCCACAAACTGATAATGCTTGTCCAGAAAGGCGAACCTGAGGAACTGGTGATGATCTTTGTGGATAGGAATATGTAGATACGCATCCTTTAAATCCACGGTGGTCATATATTGACCCTCCTGGATCAATGGTAAGATAGTCCGAATGGTCTCCATGTTGAAGGATGGGACCCTTAGGAACTGGTTTAGGATTTTGAGATCCAGAATTGGTCTGAATGTTCCCTCCTTTTTGGGAACAATAAACAGATTGGAGAAGAACCCCTGTCCTTGTTCTGCTTTTGGAACAGGGCAGATCACTCCCATGGTAAAAATTTTTTACAGTGTACCCAGTAAGCCTTAGAAGGATTGCACCACAAGTAAAGAAACAATAACCCCACAAATGACAAAACCGGATTGAAATTTGTCTAAAAAACGGTTAAAACCCCTATTATCACCTTCCCACAGCTCTGCTGTGACCCTACCTGCCCTTAGGAACCATAATCTGGGGTTAAAACTTCGAATAGGCCCTTAGAAGACTACCAGGAGCTCAGGAGAAGTGCTTGCCTGAATTGTTAAGTGCACAACTGAGGCGCGAAAATAGGCCCCGCCCACCTCACTCGATGTTGCTGGGGCCTAAACAAATCTAGCCAACTAAGTTAGAAAACCATGTGGGTTATAACAACCCTAATTTAAGCCAAGTGACCCCTCAAGCAAACGTTCCCATAAAAAAAAAGTTTCTCCCAGAACACACAAACGTTTGTCACCTACTTAATAAACAAATTAAGTGCCCCAAAAAATGTTAGCCCTTTATGCAAGCTAGTAAAACCTCATTCATACTAGGATTACTGCTTACCCTTCCCCTAATGGGGATACTGTCAGCCTTTCTGAGTTAACACAGCCTCTGCAGAAAATATGACTGAACATACCTCATTGCTGCATAGCAGGAAACCGTTCCTCACACTGAAGTTTTCCTGTACTCCTCAGCTACTGTGGGAACAGCAGTGGACCTTAGTTACAAATGCTAAGATCATAATCCTCCAGGCAAAAATCTTCATCTATGTCCTGCCTGAGAGTAAATAGTACAACACCGGTACCATTTAAAAATAAACTCTTGATTGTAGTGAAAAATAAACTAATAGCTTAACACCTCTTTCCCTTTACCCTTCCTGCTTAGAGCCGGCAAAGAGAATGACTGGGGGGTGGAGTTAAGGGGGGAGCTATATAGGCAGCTCTGCTGCGGTGCTCTTTTTGCTACTTCCTGTTAGGAAGGAGAATATCCCACAAGGATGAATCTGTGGACTCGGTACATCATGCAAACGAAATTATGCTTACCTGCTAATTTTCCATCGTGGGGAGGAGAGTCCACGGCTTTATTCATTACTTGTGGGAATTAAGAACCTGGCCACCAGGAGGCAAAGACACCCCAGCCAAAGGCTTAAATACATCCACCACTTCCCTCATCCCTCAGTCATTCTGCAGAGGGAACAAGGAACAGTAGGAGAAATATCAGGGTATAAATGGTGACAGAAGAACAAAACTAAATTTAGGTCGGCCCACCGGAGCTACGGGTTGGAGCCGTGGACTTTCCCCACGATGGAAAAGAAATGATCAGGTAAGCATAATTTATATTTTCCAGTAAGCATAATTTATATTTTCCAGCTAAAGGGGAGGAGAGTCCATGGATTCATTCATTACTTGTGGGAACAAATACCCATGCTCTAGGGGACACTGAATGAAAAAACGGGAGGGCAAGAAGGCGGACCCTAATCTGAGGGCACCAAAGCCTGTAACACCTTTCTCTCAAAAACTGCTCCCGCCAAAGCAAAAACGTCAAATTTGTAAAACAACACTAGTTGATTCATGCGAGATTCGGCTAGTACCACGATATCGTCCAAATAAGGAAACACCACAATACCCTGTTCTCTGATTAGAGAGTAGGGCATCGAGAACCTTTGAAAAAATTCTTGGAGCTGTTGCTAGGCCAAATGGAAGAGCGACAAATTGGTAATGCTTGTCTAGAAAAGAGAATCTCAGAAACCGATAGTGGTCTGGATGAATCGGAATATGAAGATATGCATCCTGTAAATCTATCGTGGACATATGACCTTGCTGAACAAAAGGCAGAATAGTCCTTATAGTCACCATTTTGAAAGTTGGCACTCTTACAAAACGATTCAAAATGTTCAGATCCAGAACTGGCCTGAATGAATTATCTTTCTTTGGGACGATGAATAGATTTGAATAAAACCCAGACCCTGTTCCTGAAACAGAACTGGTATGATTACCCCTGAAAGCTCTAGATCTGAAACACACTTCAGAAAAGCCTGAGCTTTCACTGGATTTACTGGAACGTGTGAGAGAAAAAATCTTCTCACAGGAGGTCTTACTCTGAATCCTATTTGATACCCTTAAGAGACAATACTCTGAATCCATTGATTTTGGACAGAAACTGCCCAAATGTTTTTGAATTTTTTTTTAATCTGCCCCCACCAGCTGAGCTGGAATGAGGGCCGCACCTTCATGCAGACTTGGGTGCTGGCTTTAATTTTTTAAAAGGCTTGGATTTATTCCAACTTAAGGTTTCCAATTAGAACCAGAATCTTTGAGGGAATGATTGGCTTTCTGTTCCTTATTTTAGAAAACGATTAGAAGCTTTAGATTTACCCTTAGATCTTTTATCCTGAGGTAAAAAACAAACAAAAAAACTCCCTTCCCCCAGTGACAGTTGAAATAATTGAATCCAACTGAAAACCAAATAAATTGTTACCTTGGAAAGAAAGGTAGTAATCTAGACTTACATACCATGTCAGCATTCCAATATTTGAGCCACAAAGCTCTTTTATCTAAAATAGCTAAAGACATAGATTTAACATCAATTTTGATATAAAAAATAGCATCACAGATTTCAATATCCAAAGTAATCAACACCTCTTTTAACAAGGAACAAATATACTCCATCTTAAATAGAGAAGTAGTTTGTCAGTGTCCATATCTGAGGTAGGATCTTCTGAATCAGATAGATCCTCATAAGAGGAGGATAATTCAGTATATTTTCGGTCATTTGAAATTTCATCAACTTTATGAGAAGTTTTAAAAGACCTTTTACGTTTATTATAAGGCGGAATAGCAGACAAAGCCTTCTGAATCACATCAGCAATAAAATCTTTCACAGGGATATCATGTACATTAGAAGTTGAAGGAACAACAGACATTGTACTAGTACTGATGGATACATTCTCTGCATGTAAAAGCTTATCATGACAACTGTTACATACTACAGCTGGAGATATAATCTCAGCTAACTTACAACAGATACACTTAGCTTTGGTAGAACTGTGATCAGGCAGCAGGGTTCCAACAGTGGTTTCTGAGACAGGATCAGATTGAGACATCTTGCAAATGTAAGAGAAAAAACAACATATAAAGCAAATTTATCAATTTCTCTATATGGTTTCAGGAATGGGAAAAAAATGCAAACAGCATAGCCCTCTGAGCATAGAAAAAAGCCAAGAGGCATATAGGAAGTGGGGTTTAAATAATTAAATTATTTGGCGCCAAGAATGAATTTTTTTGGTGCTAACAACATCTGAAAATGACGCAACTCGCGTCATAGCAGACGCAACCTTGTGCAAGGAATCCTGGCGACAACTAAGAGCCGGAAATGACGAATTTGCGTCACCGAATGTACCTTTGCGCCAAAAATTCTCACGCCAAAAATAATGCAATAAATATCAGCATTTTGCGACCTCGCTAGCCTAATTATGCCGACAATTTTGTCAATTTTGAAGAAAAGACTATACCCCAGGTAAGAAAAAACATAATTTATGCTTACCTGATAAATTCCTTTCTTCTGTAGTGTGATCAGTCCACGGGTCATCATTACTTCTGGGATATTACTCCTCCCCAACAGGAAGTGCAAGAGGATTCACCCAGCAGAGCTGCATATAGCTCCTCCCCCCTACGTCACTCCCAGTCATTCGACCAAGGACCAACGAGAAAGGAAAAGCCAAGGGTGAAGTGGTGACTGGAGTATAAATTAAAAAATATTTACCTGCCTTAAAAACAGGGCGGGCCGTGGACTGATCACACTACAGAAGAAAGGAATTTATCAGGTAAGCATAAATTATGTTTTCTTCTGTTAAGTGTGATCAGTCCACGGGTCATCATTACTTCTGGGATACCAATACCAAAGCAAAAGTACACGGATGACGGGAGGGATAGGCAGGCTCTTTATACAGAAGGAACCACTGCCTGAAGAACCTTTCTCCCAAAAATAGCCTCCGATGAAGCAAAAGTGTCAAATTTGGAAAATTTGGAAAAAGTATGAAGCGAAGACCAAGTTGCAGCCTTGCAAATCTGTTCAACAGAGGCCTCATTCTTGAAGGCCCAAGTGGAAGCCACAGCTCTAGTAGAATGAGCTGTAATTCTTTCAGGAGGCTGCTGTCCAGCAGTCTCATAAGCTAAACGAATTATGCTACAAAGCCAAAAAGAAAGAGAGGTAGCGGAAGCTTTTTGACCTCTCCTCTGCCCAGAGTAAATGACAAACAGAGAAGACGTTTGTCGAAATTCCTTAGTTGCCTGTAAGTAAAATTTAAGAGCACGGACTACATCCAGGTTGTGCAGTAGACGTTCCTTTTTTGAAGAAGGATTTGGGCATAAAGAAGGAACAACAATCTCTTGATTGATATTCCTGTTAGTAACTACCTTAGGTAAGAACCCAGGTTTAGTACGCAGGACTACCTTATCCGAATGAAAAATCAAATAAGGAGAATCACAATGTAAGGCTGATAATTCAGAGACTCTTCGAGCCGAGGAAATAGCCATTAAAAATAGAACTTTCCAAGATAACAACTTTATATCAATGGAATGAAGGGGTTCAAACGGAACGCCCTGTAAAACATTAAGAACAAGGTTTAAACTCCATGGTGGAGCAACAGTTTTAAACACAGGCTTAATCCTGGCCAAAGCCTGACAAAAAGCCTGGACGTCAGGAACTTCTGACAGACGTTTGTGTAACAGAATGGACAGAGCTGAGATCTGTCCCTTTAATGAACTAGCAGATAAACCCTTTTCTAAACCTTCTTGTAGAAAAGACAATATCCTAGGAATCCTAACCTTACTCCAAGAGTAACCTTTGGATTCACACCAATATAGGTATTTACGCCATATCTTATGGTAAATCTTTCTGGTAACAGGTTTCCTAGCCTGTATTAAGGTATCAATAACTGACTCAGAAAACCCACGTCTTGATAAAATCAAGCGTTCAATTTCCAAGCAGTCAGCTTCAGAGAAGTTAGATTTTGATGTTTGAAGGGACCCTGAATCAGAAGGTCCTGTTTCAGAGGTAGAGACCAAGGTGGACAGGATGACATGTCCACCAGGTCTGCATACCAAGTCCTGCGTGGCCACGCAGGTGCTATTAGAATCACTGATGCTCTCTCTTGTTTGATTCTGGCAATCAATCGAGGAAGCAACGGGAAGGGTGGAAACACGAAAGCCATCCTGAAGTCCCAAGGTGCTGTCAGAGCATCTATCAGGACTGCTCCTGGATCCCTGGATCTGGACCCGTAACGAGGAAGCTTGGCGTTCTGTCGAGACGCCATGAGATCTATCTCTGGTTTGCCCCAACGTCGAAGTATTTGGGCAAAGACCTCCGGATGAAGTTCCCACTCCCCCGGATGAAAAGTCTGACTACTTAAGAAATCCGCCTCCCAGTTCTCCACTCCCGGGATGTGGATTGCTGACAGGTGGCAAGAGTGAGACTCTGCCCAGCGAATTATCTTTGATACTTCCATCATAGCTAGGGAGCTTCTTGTCCCTCCCTGATGGTTGATGTAAGCTACAGTCGTGATGTTGTCCGACTGAAACCTGATGAACCCCCGAGTTGTCAACTGGGGCCAAGCCAGGAGGGCATTGAGAACTGCTCTCAATTCCAGAATGTTTATTGGCAGGAGACTCTCCTCCTGACTCCATTGTCCCTGAGCCTTCAGAGAATTCCAGACGGCACCCCAACCTAGAAGGCTGGCGTCTGTTGTTACAATTGTCCAGTCTGGTCTGCTGAATGGCATCCCCCTGGACAGATGTGGCCGAGAAAGCCACCATAGAAGAGAATTTCTGGTCTCTTGATCCAGATTCAGAGAAGGGGATAAGTCTGAGTAATCCCCATTCCACTGACTTAGCATGCACAGTTGCAGTGGTCTGAGGTGTAAGCGTGCAAAGGGTACTATGTCCATTGCCGCTACCATTAAGCCGATTACCTCCATGCATTGAGCCACTGACGGGTGTTGAATGGAATGAAGGGTGCGGCAAGCACTTTGAAGTCTTGTTAGCCTGTCCTCTGTCAGGTAAATCTTCATTTCCACATAATCTATAAGAGTCCCCAGGATGGGAACTCTTGTGAGTGGAACGAGTGAACTTCTCTTTTCGTTCACCTTCCATCCATGTGACCTTAGAAATGCCAGCACTAACTCTGTATGAGACTTGGCAGTTTGAAAGCTTGAAGCTTGTATCAGAATGTCGTCTAGGTATGGAGCTACCGAGATTCCCCGCGGTCTTAGTACCGCCAGAAGAGCACCCAGAACCTTTGTGAAGATTCTTGGAGCTGTAGCCAATCCGAATGGAAGAGCCACAAACTGGTAATGCCTGTCTAGGAAGGCAAACCTTAGGTACCGATAATGATCTTTGTGAATCGGTATGTGAAGGTAAGCATCTTTTAAATCTACAGTGGTCATGTACTGACCCTCTTGGATCATAGGTAAAATTGTCCGAATAGTCTCCATCTTGAACGATGGAACTCTTAGGAATTTGTTTAGGATCTTTAAGTCCAGGATTGGTCTGAAAGTTCCCTCTTTTTTGGGAACCACAAACAGATTTGAGTAAAACCCCTGTCCCTGTTCCGATCGTGGAACTGGATGGATTACTCCCATTAACGAGAGCTCTTGTACGCAGCGTAGAAACGCCTCTTTCTTTGTCTGGATTGTTGACAATCTTGACAGATGAACTCTCTCTCTTGGAGGAGAGTATTTGAAGTCCAGAAGGTATCCCTGAGATATTATCTCTAGCGCCCAGGGATCCTGAACATCTCTTGCCCAAGCCTGGGCGAAGAGAGAAAGTCTGCCCCCCACTAGATCCGATCCCGGATCGGGGGCCCTCAATTCATGCTGTTTTAGGGGCAGCAGCAGGTTTCCTAGTCTGCTTGCCCTTGTTCCAGGACTGGTTAGGTTTCCAGCCTTGTCTGTAGCGAGCAACAGCTCCTTCCTGTTTTGGTGCAGAGGAAGTTGATGCTGCTCCTGCTTTGAAATTACGAAAGGAACGAAAATTAGACTGTCTAGTCTTGGCTTTGGCTTTGTCCTGAGGCAGGGCATGGCCTTTACCTCCTGTAATGTCAGCGATAATCTCTTTCAACCCGGGCCCGAATAAGGTCTGCCCTTTGAAAGGTATATTAAGCAATTTAGACTTAGAAGTAACATCTGCTGACCAGGATTTTAGCCACAGCGCCCTGCGTGCCTGAATGGCGAATCCTGAATTCTTCGCCGTAAGTTTAGTAAGATGTACTACGGCCTCCGAAATGAATGAATTAGCTAGTTTAAGGACTCTAAGCCTGTCCGTAATGTCGTCCAGAGTAGCTGAACCAATGTTCTCTTCCAGAGACTCAATCCAGAATGCCGCTGCAGCCGTGATCGGCGCAATGCATGCAAGGGGTTGCAATATAAAACCTTGTTGAACAAACATTTTCTTAAGGTAACCCTCTAATTTTTTATCCATTGGATCTGAAAAAGCACAGCTATCCTCCACCGGGATAGTGGTACGCTTAGCTAAGGTAGAAACTGCTCCCTCCACCTTAGGGACCGTTTGCCATAAGTCCCTTGTGGTGGCGTCTATTGGAAACTTTTTTCTAAATATCGGAGGGGGTGAGAACGGCACACCGGGTCTATCCCACTCCTTAGTAACAATTTCAGTAAGTCTCTTAGGTATAGGAAAAACCTCAGTACTCGTCGGTACCGCAAAATATTTATCCAACCTACACATTTTCTCTGGTATTGCAACTGTGTTACAATCATTCAGAGCCGCTAACACCTCCCCTAGTAATACACGGAGGTTTTCCAGTTTAAATTTAAAATTTGAAATATCTGAATCCAGTCTGTTTGGATCAGAACCGTCACCCACAGAATGAAGTACTCCGTCCTCATGTTCTGCCACCTGTGACGCAGTGTCTGACATGGCCCTAATATTATCAGCGCACTCTGTTCTCACCCCAGAGTGATCACGCTTACCTCTTAGTTCTGGTAATTTAGCCAAAACCTCAGTCATAACAGTAGCCATATCCTGTAATGTGATTTGTAATGGCCGCCCAGATGTACTCGGCGCTACAATATCACGCACCTCCCTCTGAGCGGGAGATGTAGGTACTGACACGTGAGGCGAGTTAGTCGGCATAACTCTCCCCTCGTTGTTTGGTGAAATTTGTTCAATTTGTACAGATTGACTTTTATTTAAAGTAGCATCAATACAGTTAGTACATAAATTTCTATTGGGCTCCACTTTGGCATTGCAACAAATGACACAGGTATCATCCTCTGAATCAGACATGTTTAACACACTAGCAAATAAACTTGTAACTTGGAAATACAATTCAATTAGAATAATATTAAAACGTACTGTGCCTTTAAGAAGCACAGAAGATCTATGACAGTTGAAAATTAATAAATTGAAACAGTTATAGCCTCAATCCTTGAAAATAACACAACTTTAGCAAAGGTTTAATCCCATTAGCAAAGATAACAAATTCTGAAAGCAGGAAACAAATTACAGAATAAACGTTTTTTATCTCAGTCAAACTATAATTCTCACAGCTCTGCTGAGAGAAATTACCTCCCTCAAAATGAGTTTTGAAGACCCCTGAGCTCTGTAGAGATGAACCGGATCATGCAGGGAATACAATGAGTTGCTGACTGAAATATTTGATGCGTAGTAAAAGCGCCAAAAAACGGCCCCTCCCCCTCACACACAGCAGTGAGGGAGAACAGAAACTGTCAGAAAACAGATTAAGCAACTGCCAAGTGGAAAAATAGTGCCCAAACATTTATTCACTCAGTACCTCAGTAAATGAAAACGATTTTACATTCCAGCAAAAACGTTAAACATAATCTCTAGTTATTAAACAGCTTTATGTATTTCTTACAGTGTAATTCTAGTGAAGTACCATTCCCCAGAATACTGAAGTGTAAAGTATACATACATGACATTATATCGGTATGGCAGGATTTTCTCATCAATTCCATTGTCAGAAAATAAAAACTGCTACATACCTCTATGCAGATTCATCTGCCCGCTGTCCCCTGATCTGAAGTTTACCTCTCCTCAGATGGCCGAGAAACAGCAATATGATCTTAACTACTCCGGCTAAAATCATAACAAAAACTCTGGTAGATTCTTCTTCAAACTCTGCCAGAGAGATAATAACACACTCCGGTGCTATTTTAAAATAACAAACTTTTGATTGAAGATATAAAACTAAGTATAATCACCATAGTCCTCTCACACATCCTATCTAGTCGTTGGGTGCAAGAGAATGACTGGGAGTGACGTAGGGGGGAGGAGCTATATAAAGCTCTGCTGGGTGAATCCTCTTGCACTTCCTGTTGGGGAGGAGTAATATCCCAGAAGTAATGATGACCCGTGGACTGATCACACTTAACAGAAGAAAATAACTTCCTAAATAGGTTTTCCCAATTTTGAAACTGATAGTCTGCAAAAGGAAATACACATACACCTGACTCATGGCAAATATAAGTACGATACATATATTTAAAACTTTATATTAATACATAAAGTGCCAAACCATGGCTGAGAGTGTCTTAAGTAATGAAAACATACTTTACGAAAGACACCCATCCATATATAGTAGATAGCCAAACCAGTACTGAAACAGTATCAGTAGAGGTAATGGAGTATGAGAGTATATCGTTGATCTGAAAAGGGAGGTAGGAGATGAATCTCTACGACCGATAACAGAGAACCTATGAAAAGATTTCCTGCAAGGAAAACCATAGAATCAATAGGTGATACTCCCTTCACATCCCTCTGACATTCACTGTGCTCTGAGAGGAATCAGGGCTTCAAAATGCTGAGAAGCGCATATCACAGAAGAAAATCAAGCACAAACTGAATTCACCACCTCCATAGGGAGGCAAACTTTGTAAAACTGAATTGTGGGTGTGGTGAGGGGTGTATTTATAGGCATTTTGAGGTTTGGGAAACTTTGCCCCTCCTGGTAGGATTGAATATCCCATATGTCACTAGCTCATGGACTCTTGCCAATTACATGAAAGAAATGGCACCTTTATAACCTCCAATGGCCGGGGCACTCACCACCTCCTATGACCCGGAGCACAAAAACCATTATGTCTCCTGCACCGCCAGTCAAGTAAGGAAGTCAATTAGGCCACACCCAATCAGAAGGGAAGCCTCGCAGAACCGCCCCTACACTAGGGAGAAAACATGCCAAATTTGCCGCGCAAATACTCCCAGAAGGAAACTAAAGTCCACCCATTGCCAGAGCCTCATCTCACACATCGCAGCAATGAAACAATAAACAATATTATGTATAACCCCCCCCCCCCATTCAATAATCCCCTTATCAGGGATATTAACCCTTGATTCTATAAAGATAAAAGGTATGACTGTGACCCTGTCTTCTGCGTTATCATTATGCGTATAAAACATGAAACAATCTTACCAGAATGTACAGTGTAGTAGCATCGCTCCTGACATGGACTTGAGTGTAGAAAGCAGGCAGCGAAACTCATCAATGCTGATTGGTTATGGAGCTGTTAAAATGAGTCGGGATGGTTTCATAGAAAGACTCTCTCTGCATCTACGGATTCTAACTTTCACCCAAGCTCACTGGGAGGCTGACAGGACTGCTTAAAACTCCAGTCCCATTCTGAAGAGTACTACCCTCCATAAAAGACTACTATGAATCTTCCGACACTTCTCTGCCAACCTCCTGTGATGAAAGGCAAACAATGACTGGGGGATGAGGGAAGTGGGTGAGGTATTTAAGCCTTTGGCTGGGGTGTCTTTTCCTCCTCCTGGTGGCCAGGTTCTTAATTTTCACAAGTAATGAATGAAGCCGTGGACTCTCCACCCCTTTAGATGGAAAAGGGTGCTAAACTCACCCTTTTTGTGCTACGGCTCCTCGCTAACATCAGCTCCTCCAGCCGCCCAGTGATCTTCTATCAATGAGGTGATGTTTTCGCCTATAAACCAAAAGCCGTGCTAAGCATCTGGCGGTATTCTGTATGCTAGCACAGCTATTGGATTAGAGGTGAAAACGTCACCTCACTAGTAAAGAGCGACCGGAGACGCTGACTTTAGCGAGGTGTAGGGTTGCCACCTGTCCCTTAAAATACAGAATACTTATAAGTTACACATGCTGCAGGGTGGAATATGAATAGTGCTGTCCAGAAACACAATACATGTTCCTCCCTGCACACCCTGCAGCATGTGTAACTCATAAGTGTCCAGGAAAACATGGCTGAGGTGGCAACCCTAGCGAGGTGCCACAGCACAGACAGTGTGAGTTTAGCACCCTTTTATACTAACTCATCACTAAAAGTCCACTTTATTTTTAGTGATGGTAAATCCTAGCATTTCTTTAAATTTACAAGCACTTTAAGATGAATGCTTGGGTACACATTTAGTAATGTGTATGTTTATATCAGTGTTTTTCAGGTCCATTGTCAAGGGCGCACCAGTTGGTAAAGTTTTCACGATACCTGAACTAGAGCACAGGTGAAACAATCAGCTGACCGGTAACCATGGTTACTAACCCGCTCTCACCCAATCAGCTGATTATGTCACCTGTCCTCTAGTTAAATATCAAGAAAACGCTGGTAAATAAAAGATTTAAAAAAAAAAAAAAAAAAAAAAGAAAACGCTGGTGTGCCTTGAGGACTGGTGTTGAAAAAACAGAATTTATGCTTACCTGATAAATTACTTTCTCTTACGGTGTATCCAGTCCACGGATTCATCCTTACTTGTGGGATATTCTCAATCCCTACAGGAAGTGGCAAAGAGAGCACACAGCAAAGCTGTCCATATAGCTCCCCTCAGGCTCCGCCCCCCCAGTCATTCGACCGACGGTTAGGAGAAAAAGGAGAACCATAGGGTGCAGTGGTGAATGTAGTTATTTTAAAAATTAAATTTGAACCTGACTTAATTGTCAGGGCGGGCCGTGGACTGGATACACCGTAAGAGAAAGTAATTTATCAGGTAAGCATAAATTCTGTTTTCTCTTACTTAGTGTATCCAGTCCACGGATTCATCCTTACTTGTGGGATACCAATACCAAAGCTTTAGGACACGGATGAAGGGAGGGAACAAGTCAGGTAACCTAAACGGAAGGCACCACTGCTTGCAAAACCTTTCTCCCAAAAATAGCCTCAGAAGAAGCAAAAGTATCGAATTTGTAAAATTTGGCGAATGTATGCAGTGAAGACCAAGTTGCTGCCTTACAAATCTGTTCAACAGAAGCCTCATTCTTGAAAGCCCATGTGGAAGCCACAGCTCTGGTGGAATGAGCTGTAATTCGTTCAGGAGGCTGCTGTCCAGCAGTCTCATAAGCCAATCGGATGATGCTTTTCAGCCAGAAGGAAAGAGAGGTAGCAGTCGCTTTCTGACCTCTCCTCTTACCAGAATAGACAACAAACAAGGATGATGTTTGTCTGAAATCTTTAGTTGCTTTTAAATAGAATTTTAAAGCACGAACCACGTCAAGATTGTGTAAAAGTCGTTCCTTCCTAGAAACTGTATTAGGACACAGAGAAGGAACAATGATTTCCTGGTTAATATTCTTATTAGAAACCACTTTTGGAAGGAAACCAGGTTTGGTACGCAAAACAACCTTATCTGCATGGAACACCAGATAGGGTGAATTACACTGCAAAGCAGACAATTCAGAAACTCTTCGAGCAGAAGAAATGGCTACTAAAAACAAAACTTTCCAAGATAATAACTTAATATCTATGGAATGCAAAGGTTCAAACGGAACCCCTTGAAGAACTGAAAGAAATAAATTTAGACTCCATGGAGGAGCCACAGGTTCGTAAACAGGCTTGATTCTAACTAGGGCCTGTGCAAACACCTGAACGTCTGGTACAGCTGCCAGACGCTTATGTAACAGAATAGACAGAGCAGATATCTGTCCCTTTAAGGAACTAGCTGACAGACCTTTCTCCAATCCTTCTTGGAGAAAGGACAATATCCTTGGAATCCTAACCTTACTCCACGAGTAACCCTTGGATTCACACCAACAAAGATATTTCCACCATATCTTATGGTAAATTTTCCTGGTGACAGGCTTTCTGGCCTGTATCAGAGTGTCTATAACTGATTCAGAGAAACCACGCTTAGCTAGAATTAAGCGTTCAATCTCCAAGCAGTCAGTTGCAGAGAAACTAGATTTGGATGCTTGAAAGGACCTTGAATGCTACTTGTTAGAGCGGCAAAGAGAATGACTGGGGGGCGGAGCCTGAGGGGAGCTATATGGACAGCTTTGCTGTGTGCTCTCTTTGCCACTTCCTGTAGGGATTGAGAATATCCCACAAGTAAGGATGAATCCGTGGACTGGATACACCAAGTAAGAGAAACATGGATTTATATTGTTATTTCTTTTGCTTGTGGTTAATTAGGGATAAATGTGAATGTATATTGCATGGTTGTTTTATTTTCTGCAGTTAGACATTTTGTGGTGGCTTAAATGTTGATTTTGATGTCTATTTTACTCTTTGACCCAATGTGACGTATATATACACACCATGTGGCACGAAGCCCACTTTCATTCCAAAATATAGATTTAATATGTAGAATTGTTGCTCTTTCATTAGAAAATTACAGAAAATGTCCCTTTAAGCATTAGTTGCAAAATAAGCAAATTTGATTACAAACTTTAAAAAAGGACTTACACATAATCCACCTACATTTGATAGTTGACCTTTAACTGAGAAGACATTTATTCATATAATGTAGCAAATACATACTGGGGTTATATATCTATAGACAAAAGCACATATCTACACATGCACTTATAAAAATCAATGTCCACTTTATTTTTCAAGATTATAAATACATACAGACATGGGGGTTCTCCACCAAGGAATGTCTAACGTGTTTCACGCCCTCTGGTGGTGCTTAGGGATATTTCTCCTTATATACATATTTGGAGATTTTAAACCATGCATGTATTAGTAAAAAAAATAAAAAAAAAAAACATGGCAGAGAGCATGGCTAATTGGAATGCAAAACAAAACAAGAATGTTTTCACAATGGATCAGAGAACAGGAGGGTTGTAACAATCATATAATATATTAGTAGCATTTGCTCAAATATGAGAAATGTGTATACTTCATGTTAGAAACAGTAATACAAAATATATATATATAAGGGTGATCTATTCAACCACTTTTTAAAGATTGTATATATAATCAAACAATAATTTATTTAAATTATTTCTAACAATTGCAAGAGTTATTATACACAAAAGTGTTCATCTATAAAATAATTGATGTCCCACTAGCCACATCGCTAATTTGTATTGAAATATTATAGATAATAGGTTCAAATAGTTTTTTTTTTTTAGAATTTTTGTTATATCATTAAATTGCTCTGTGTATTCTGTTGAAAAAACAACAACAGAGTCAGAATCAATTTTGGAAGACGCTGGTGTGTATTTATTTTTCCTTAAACTTTCATAATGTCTGACTTCTTGTCTTATATTCTCTTACATATTTGATGAGTACCCTCGTTTTTCTAAACGGTATTTTAACTAATGGCTGTTGATAAATTGCATCATTATTTTAACCTATTATCAGGAGATGAAACGTTGAATACATTGACAAAAAACTGTAAATTTGGGGGACACCCGGGCGGCGGCCATCTTGCAGGTCGCACTGAACTTCAGCTCCTCAAGCTACTTCTATCTATCTCTGATTTAAAGCAGTATTTTTATTAGTACCCTGCTCTAAATAGTGGAGAGGCTTGTCTGAAGAGGTCTGCTTTCCAGAAACAGGGTTTTGGAGAGGGACCGGGCTTCACTGCCCTCAGAACCGGACTTTTTACTTTGAGGCCTTTCCCTGCTATTGAAGCCTCAGCCTGTCCCCACAACTAGCTGTGCCCAGAGTGCGCAGTCACAAACTAAGCTTTGGATACCACTACCCCTTGCTGCAAAAATGGAGACACAAATCCTTCAAGTACTGGAGAACTTGTTGCTGCAGCATCTTACCCAGCTGGACGAGGACCTATTCAAGCCTATGGAGTCGGTCACCCATGAGACCTCATACGCCATAACCGCTGGTGCGACACAGACAAGCGGTACTAGTTTGCCTTTTGACCCTCCTTCGCAAAAATCCTCACGAGGAATAAACCCTACCAATCCCGACCCAGCCGAGGAGAGGGAGACAAAGTCAATCCTGGGTTGTACCACTCCTGTAGCTAACGTAAATATGGTGGACCATGAAAAGGACTGGCTATCTACTGGTTTACTGCCTGCTAAAGACAACCACACTTACGGCTCCCACATCCAGCAGGATCCCAGACACCCAACTGCCAGAGAGACAGCTGGAGCTCCTCATCTGTTGGTTAGCCCGCGGCCACCCCTTGCTCCCACGATCATGGAGACGTTTAATACATACAGGGACTCAGGTACTGTTTCTCCATATCCCCAATGGCCCTGCCTAGAGCTCGATGATACAAACCTGGCTCCGGAAGCAGCCTTGTTACCAGCCAATACTCCCGCATTCTCCTTGGAGCTGTGCTGCTTGAGGGAAGTCTTGTACCGGAGATCTACCCAGCATGACCGCAATGGAGTTGGCTAACGGACTTTCCGCCCTAGCTTCACTATTCACACCGCATCATCGCGGTCTGGTGGCAATAGCGTGAGCTTTAGTAGATTATTCTATTCAGTATGTGTTAAAGTGTAGGATAGGCATCAGTATAGTTATACACTCCATGTTGCCGGGCTCTCCTGTTCCACTTTGGGCTCCCCATACCTATATACTTAATTTACCCAAACCGGCCAGTGTGACAATTTAACTGTACAGAAACAATATTATATAAACCAGAAGCAGCGGGGCTTAAGTGAGTCTGTTTTTATTATGCCAGTATTGACAATACTATGAGAGAGATGTTATTTAAATCTATACCTTATTAGATCAACCCTCCATATATCACATATCTAATTACGGTTTGTGCAGGAGTTCTATATGTTACATTTCCTATATTATACCCCTGTTGCACAACACATGCCACCTATGAGCAGACTTAACTCAACTCACACGAACGTAATAAAGAGGAAGTATTAGCTTATACCTCACTGAAACCCCTGACCGTGGCCCACCCTATCTGACTGCCTTCTTACTCCTATTTCCTCACATGCTAAGCAGCCTGTTCCTGTTTACTAATCGTATAATAAGGTCTGCCAACCACAGTTATACTTATAACTGGAAATAAGCCCAGCTAGATAATCTGTTTACACACATTTATGTGATAACCCACTGAGCAAGTTATTATACTCGCACTAATTAGTTACAAGTTCAGTTGGGACCATTAGCCTAAAATCTCTCTATTCTTTTTTTCATTTTATTATGGTTGACTTTTTGGTTCTGAGATTAGTACAGTCCTCTTGGGACGCATTTAATATACTACCCCTTGATTTACCCACTCAAGTTTATTTCATTAGACCCAAGAGTGGTCTGCTTTGTTTATACAAGGGACTACAAAATGAGGATTTTGTTTGTTCATCAATATGTAACTGACAGGTTCATGCTGAGAAGACATGTTCTATCTAGCTTTATACTCTATTTATGTAATCAAAGACATGCTTTATCTTGCTTTCTACTCTGTTTTTGTGTACCTATGAGAATGCATGTACCTATGAAGAATGTAATTTGATTTCATGCCTGTAAACCATTTATTTATCCTCAATAAAAATTTAATTAAAAAAAAAAAAAGTTTTGGTCACGTTAAGATGCTTTGGTTAATTTTTATTTTAAATAATCTTTATGGAGGTTAATAAACATACAGACTACAAAGAAGCCAAAAAAAAAAAAAACTGTAAATTTGTGTTAATAAAACATAAACGCTAACAAATCTAATTTCACCCAGCTTGTTAACAAGGGAACAACAAGAAATCAAAGATTGGCTCTTTAAGAAGGCCAATTCAAAATGTGGTGCAAAACTCTGCAACACGTGTCCAAATATAAAGCAGGTGAATAAATTTGCAAGTAGCATTGACAACAAAACCTATAGTATTGAGGTCAATGCCAACTGCAAAACCACACATGTAGTTTATCAATTGGAATGCAATCTGTGTAAAAGTCAATAGGTTGGAAAATCAACCAGAGAAATAAGAACCAGAATAGCAGAACATGTCAGAGATATCAGAAATTATAACAAATGTAGCTAATATTTCAGTACAAATTATCGATGTGGCTAGATTGCCACCTAGAGGTGGTAGCAGAAATATCATACTGGATAAGAAGGAATTGTTCAATTACATATACTGTATTATTTTATAAACGTGGTTTAATAGCTCACCCATATATATATATATATATATATATATATATATTTAATTTTTTTTTTAATCGCAATTTTGTATTACCGTTTCTAATATGATGTAGGTGGCCCTCGGTTTACAACGGTTCAATTTGCACCGTTTTAGAATAACAACCATTTTTTCCAGTCATGTGACTGCTATTGAAAAGCATTGAGAAGCAGTGCATTGATTAAAATAGCCAGTAGGTGGAGCTGTCCGCTTGTGTTGCAGCAAAGCCAAGTAAGCTGAAATTAATCAGTTTAACCAGACCTGAGCTATCAAGCAGATTTCAAAGGAACAAGATCTTCCTGTCTATAAATCAGTCCAGATTGGAATGCATAGAAAGAACTGTTTGCAGAAAAATGCAAGTGAAGTCTGTGTTGTGTGATTATTTTATTAGGTTTATAATGCTGTTTAGCAAATGTTTTTGTTCATTTAACTTAGTTTAATTATATATTCTATGTTGTGTGATTATTTTATTAGGTTTATAATGCTGTTTAGCATTTAAAGTCTTCATTTCAAAGCTTTAAAAATAATGTATTAGGTTCCAGGCCCCTCTCAAAATTGTCATAAGTAACACCTAACTCCCTCACTTCCCATTGACTTACATTATAAACTGGGTTTCAATTTACAACGGTTTCGATTTACAACCATTCCTTCTGGAACCTAACCCCGGCGTAAACTGAGGGCTACTTGTATACACACTTATCATATTTTAAGCAAATGCTACTAATATATTATATGATTATGTGTACAACCTTCCTCTTCTCTTTTCCATTGTGAAAACATTCTAAATTTGTTTTGTATTCCAATTAGCCACGCTCTCCGCCATGTATTTGGTTTTATTTTTTTACTAATACATGGAAGGGGTAAAATCTCCAAATATGTATATAAGTAGAGAATAATAATTTATGTAAGAACTTATCTGATAAATTCATTTCTTTCATATTGGCAAGAATCCATGAGCTAGTGACGTATGGGATATACAATCCTACCAGGAGGGGCAAAGTTTCACAAACCACAATTCAGTTTAACGAATAGCTAAGTAGTGGAGTGATAGACAAAGGAGTAAAAAAATCAAACAAAAAGGAGGAACTGGAAATAGAATTGTCCTTTTATACAAAAAATCATAACCCCCAATATGAAAGAAATGAATTTATCAGGTAAGTTCTTACATAAATTATGTTTTCTTTCAAGTAATTAGCAAGAGTTTATGAGCTAGTGACATATGGGATAGAAATACCCAAGATGTGGAAGTCCACGGAAGAGTCACTAGAAAGGGAGGGATAAAATAAAAACAGCAATTTTCCACTGAAAAAAATAATTCCTCAAAATAAGTTTTTCTCATAAATTGAAAGAAAAAAAACTTAAAACCTTAGCAGCAGAATCAAACTGAAACAGCTGCCTGAAGAACTTTTCTACCAAAGACTGCTTCAGAAGAAGCAAATACATCACAATGGTAAAATTTAGTAAATGTATGCAAAGAAGACCAAGTTGCTGCTTTGCAAATCTGATCAACTGAAGCTTCATTCTTAAAAGCCCAAGAGATGGAGATTGATCTAGTAGAATGAGCTGTGATCCTCTGAGGCGGGTACTATCCCGCCCCCAAATAAGCCTTATGAATTAAAAGCTTTAACCAAGATGCCAAAGAAATGGCAGAAGCTTTCTGACCTTTCCTAGAACCAGAGAAGACAACAAATAGACTAGAAGTCTTCCTGAAATCTTTAGTAGCTTTAACATAATATTTCAAAGCTCTTACAACATCCAAAGAACGCAAAGATCTTTCAAGAGCATTCTTGGGATTAGGACACAAGGAAGGAACAACAATTTCCCTACTAATGTTGTTAGAATTCACAACCTTAGGAAGAAATTTAAACAAAGTCCGCAAAACAGCCTTATCCTGAAGGAAAATCAGAAAAGGAGACTCACAAGAGAGAGCAGACAATTCGGAAACTCTTCTAGCTGAAGAGATAGCCAAAAGAAACAACACTTTCCAAGAAAGTAGTTTAATATCCCAAGAATGCATAGGCTTAAAAGGAGTAACCTGCAAAGTCTTCAAAACCAAATGAAGACTCCAAGGAGGAGAGATTGATTTAACAACTGGCTTGATACAAACCAAAGCCTGAACAAAACAGTGAATATCAGGAAGCTTAGCAATCTTTCTATGAGATAAAACAGAAAGAGCAGAGATTTGTCCCTTCAAAGTACTTGCAGACAAACCTTTATCCAAACCATCCTGAAGAAACTGTAAAATTCTAGGAATTCTAAAAAAATGCCAGGAGAATTTATGAGAAAAACACCATGAACTATAGGTCTTCCAAACTCGATAATAAATCTTCCTTGAAACAGACTTACGAGCCTGTAGCATAGTAATGATCAAAGAGTCAGAGAAACCTCTATGACTAAGCACTAAATATTCAATTTCCATACCTTCAAACTTAACGATTTGAGATCCTGATGGAAAAATGGCCCTTGAGACAGAAGGTCTGGTCTTAGAGGAAGTGGCCCAGGCTGGCAACTGGACATCTGAACAAGATCCGTATACCAAAACCTGTGAAGCCACACTGGTGCTATCAGAAAAACTTACGATTGTTCCATAATGATCTTGGAGATCACTTTTGGAAGAAGAACTAGAGGCGGAAAGATATAAGCAGGTTGGTAAAACCAAGGAACTGCTAAAGCATCCACCATTTCCGCCTGAGGATTCCTGGACCTGGACAGTACCTGGGAAGTTTCTTGTTTAGATGAGAAGCCATCAGATATATTTCTGGAAGACCCCACATCTGTACAATCTAACAAAATACATCTGGATGGAGAGACCACTCCCCCGGACGTAAGGTCTGACGGCTAAGATAATCCGCTTCCCAATTGTCTACACCTGGGATATGCACTGCAGAAATTAGACAAGAGCTGGATTCTACCCAAGAAAAAGAAAATTTATGCTTACTTGATAAATGTGTTTCATTTTAGACACGACGAGTCCACGGATCATCTTCATTACTTATGGGATATTCACCTCCTGGTCAGCAGGAGAAGGCAAAGAGCACCGCAGCAGAGCTGTTAAATAGCTCCTCCCTTCCCTCCCACTCCAGTCATTCGACCGAAGTTAAGAAGAGAAAGGAAAAGCTAAGGTGCAGAGGTGTCTGAAGCTTACAATAATTAACAACCTGTCTTAAAAGAGCAGGGCGGGCAGTGGACTCATTGTGTCTAAAAAGAAACAAATTTATCAGGTAAACATACATTTTCTTTTCTTTTTAAAGACACGATGAGTCCACGGATCATCTAATTACTTATGGGATACAATACCCAAGCTAGAGGACACAGATGATATGGGAGGGACAAGACAGGGAACCTAAACGGAAGGCACCACTGCTTGAAGAACTTTTCTCCCAAAAGCAGCAGGCAAAAGTATCAAATTTATAGAATTTCGAAAAAGTGTGAAGAGAGGACCAAGTTGCAGGGTTGCAAATCTGTTCTACAGAAGCTTCATTTTTGAATGCCCATGAGGAAGCAACAGCCCTAGTGGAATGAGCCGTAACTCTCTCAGGAGGCTGCTGTCCAGCAGTCTCATATGCAAAACAGATGATACTCTTCAGCCTAAAAGAAAGAGGTAGCCGTAGCTTTCTGACCCTTACATTTTCCAGAGAAAATTACAAACAAAGAAGAGCTCTCACGAAAATCCTTAGTTGCTTGTAAATAAAACTTTAAAGCACGGACCACGTCCAAATTGTGCAAAAGACGTTCCTTCTGAGAAGACGACTTAGGACACAAGGAAGGAACCACAATCTCCTGATTAATGTTCCTATCTGAAAAAACCTTAGGAAGAAAACCTAGCTTAGTACGTAAAACTACCTTATCTGAATGAAAAATAAGATAAGGTGAAGAGTATTGCAACGCTGAGAGCTCAGACACTCTACGAGCTGAAGAAATAGCAACAAGAAATAAAACTTTCCAAGATAATAACTTAATATCTAAGGAATGCATAGGCTAAAATGGAGCCCCTTGAAAAACTCTGAGAACTAAATTCAGACTCCATGGAAGAGTAACTAGTTTGAACACAGGCCTGATCCTAACCAAGGCCTGACAAAAAGAATGTACATCTGGGACATCTGCCAGACGTTTGTGTAACAAAATAGATAAAGCAGAGATTTGACCCTTTAGGGAACTTGTCGATAAACCTTCTCCAAACCTTCTTGGAGAAAGGACAAAATTCTGTTGATCCTAACTCTACTCCATGAGTAGCCCTTGGATTCAAACCAATAGAGATATTTACGCCATATCTTATGGTAAATCCTTCTAGTGACAGGCTTGCGAGCCAGAATTATGGTCTCTATAATCGAATAAGAAAAACTCTGCTTAGATACGATTAAGCGTTCAATCTCCAAGCAGTCAGCTTCAGAGAAACTAGATTTGGGTGAAGGAAGGGCCCTTGAAATAGAAGGTCCTTCCTCAACGGAAGTCTCCAAGGTGGCAGAGATGACATGTCCACCAGATCTGCATACAAAATCCTGCGAGGCCAAGCAGGAGCAATGAGGATCACCGATGCCTTCTCCTGTTTGATTCGAGCAATGACCCGAGGAAGAAGTGAAAACGGGGAAATAAGTATGGTAGGCTGAAGGACCAAGGAACCGCCAGAGCATCTATCAGTTCCGCTTGGGGATCCCTGGACTTCAACCCATATCTTGGGAGCTTGGCATTCTGATGAGATGCCATAAGATCTAACGCCGGACGACCCCATCTGAGAATCGGGTTGGAGAACACTTCCAGATGGAGTTCCCACTCTCCCGGATGAAAAGTCTGCCTGCTCAGAAAATCTGCCTCCCAGTTGTACACCCCTGGGATGTGGATCGCTGACAGATGGCAAGAATGGGCCTCCGCCCACCAGATTATCTTGGCTACCTCGGTCATCGCTAAGGTACTCCTCGTTCCTCCCTGATGATTGATGTAAGCCACTGACGTTATGTTGTCCGACTGGAATCTGATAAACTGGGCCGAAGCCAACTGAGGCCAGGCCAGAAGAGCATTGAAGATCTATCTTAGTTCCAGGATGTTTATAGGAAGAACAGACTCTGCCTGAGTCCATACTCCCTGAGCCTTTAGGGAACCCCAGACAGCTCCCCACCCTAGAAGGCTGGCGTCTGTTGTCACAATCACCCAGGACAGTCTGCGAAAGCGGGTTCCCTGGGATAGATGATCCGGAAACAACCACCATAGAGGAGAGTCCCTCGTCTCCTGATCCAGGGTTATTCGAGGAGACAAGTCTGCATAATCTCCATTCCACTGCCTGAGCATGTTTAACTGCAGAGGCCTGAGGTGGAACCGAGCAAATGGGATGATGTCCATTGCCGCCACCATGAGTCCGATTACTTCCATGCACTGAGCCACTGACGGCCGAGTAGTGGACTGAAGGGCTCGGCAGGTATCTAGAATCTTTGATTTCCTGACCTCTGTCAGAAAAATTCTCATAGATATAGAATCGATTAGAGTTCCCAAGAAAGTCACCCTCGTCTTCGGGATTAAGGAACTCTTTTCCAGATTTACCTTCCATCCGTGAGTTCTTAGGAAGGATAGCACAACGTCGGTATGAGATCTTGTTTGTTGATAAGATGGCGCCTGGATTAGAATATCGTCCAAATAAGGTGCCACTGCAATGCCCCGCGGTCTTAGAACCGCCAGCAGAGACCACAGAACCTTTGTGAAAATTCTGGGTGCCGTGGCCAGGCCGAAAGGAAGAACCACAAACTGAAAGTGTTTGTCCAGAAAGGCAAACCTCAGGAACCTGTGATGATCTCTGTGGATAGGAATGTGTAGATATGCATCCTTTAAATCCACTGTCGTCATAAATTGACCCTCCTGGATCAATGGAAGAATGGTACGAATAGTTTCCATCTTGAATGATGGAACTCTTAGAAACTTGTTTAGACTCTTGAGGTCTAAGATAGGTCTGAAGGTTCCCTCCTTTTTGGGAACTACGAACAGAGTTAAATAAAACCCCTGCCCCTTGTTCCTGTATCGGAACGGGAATAATCACTCCCAGAAAGGCGAGGTCTCTTACACAATGTAAGAACGCCTCTTTCTTTATCTGGTTTGCAGATAATCGTGGAAGAAGAAATCTTCCTCGGGGAGGAAAATTTTTGAACTCCAATTTGTATCCCTGAGACACTATTTCTATTGCCCAGGGATCCTGAACGTCCCGAACCCAAGCTTGAACGAAGGATAGTCTTCCCCCAACTAGATCCGGTCCCGGATCGGGGGCATGTACTTCATGCTGTTTTGGATTCAACAGCAGGCTTCTTGGATTGTTTACCCTTGTAAAGACTGGTTGGGTCTCCAAGTAGGCTTAGATTGTTCTGGTTTAGAGGAGGAAGAGAAAGATTTCCCCTTGAAATTTTGAAAGGAGCAAAAATTACTCTGTCGTCCTTTCTGCTTGTTTTCATTATCCCGAGGAAGGAGATGACACTTATCTCCCGTGATATCAGAGATAATTTCTGTCAGGGCAGGTCCAAACAAGGTCTTTCCCTTGTAAGGAATCGCTAGAAGCTGTGGGTTAGGATAGAGAACCCCGAACTCTTAGCTGCCAATTTAGAAAATTGCAGAGAAGCGTCCGTAATAAAGGCATTAGCTAGCTTCAGAGCTTTAATCCTATATTGGATTTCCTCTACGGAAGTCTCAGTCTTGAGAGACTCGGACAGAGCATCAAACCAATAAGCTGCTGCACTAGTTACAGTAGCAATGCACGCAGCCGGCTGCAATAGCAGACCCTGGTGAACATAAATCTTTTTAAGTAGACCCTCCAACTTCTTGTCCATGGGATCTTTAAAGGCACAACTATCCTCAATGGGAATAGTAGTTCGCTTGACTAAAGTGGAGATAGCCCCTTCCACCTTAGGAACTGTTTGCTAAGCTTCCCTGACAGCGTCAGCTATAGGAAACATCTTCTTGAAAATAGGAGATGGAGAGAAGGGAATAAATGGTCTCTCCCATGACTTAGAAACAATCTCTGAAGCTCGCTGAGGAACTGGAAAAACATCCGAGTAAGAAGGAACTTCAAAATATTTATTCGACTTTGCAGGAGCGACCACTACTGTGGAATCACAGTCGTCTAAGGTAACCAAAACTTCCCTGAGTAACAGGCGGAGATGTTCTAGTTTAAATCTGAAAAAGACAACCTCTGAATCCGTCAAAGGCAATGAACTCTCTGAATCTGAAATTTTGCCTTCTGATGGAACCTCTATACCCTCCATCTCAGTTCCCTGGGAGGGTACATTCGAGATTGCCACCATGGCATCAGAAACCTCACTAATAACATGATTGTCTTTCCTCTTACATTTGCCTTGTAGCATAGGAAAAGCAGACAACGCATCAGTAACTGTGAAAGACATGAGTGCAGCTATGTCTTTTAAAGTAACTCCAGCAGGTGCTAGAGCAGAAGTACAGGGCACTGCTTGTGCGGGCATTAAAGTTTGTGACGCTTGGGGAGAAAGCTTCTGCTTTTGAAAAATCTTGTTCATGAAAAATCTTTTCTCTATAACTTAAAGCCCTCTCAATACATGAGGGACAAAAAGGAATTGGGGGTTCCACATTGGCATCCAAACACATGGAGCAAGTCCATGTTGAAGCACAGTAGAATAAAATGTAATAAAACTTTACCTTTATACAAAAATCTTATTACAAAAAAACTGTTACTGGCCCTTTAAAATTTAGAAATAAGCATTTTTACTGCAGGTAGAAAAAAAATGTGTCCCAAAATAAACAACAGAATTTAAACAGATCAATGTAGCTCATATAATTTTGAATGTCTGAAAAAGATACTGTGACTTTAACCCTTTTAATGCTAAGCACTTTCCCACCTGGGTACTAAGCTTTTTTTAATGTTTTTATTATTTTTTGAACATTTTTTTTTTTTAACTTTTTCAGACCCCAATACTTACTGTTGGAAAGGTTAGGCGGTTACCTTTCCAATGGTGGGTCTTGGGGGTCTGTAGCTGCTTAGATGCCTGAGATACAGACTTCTAAGCAGCATACCCCCTGCTCCTATACTTAACATTGTTAAGTATACAGTTGTGCGGTGACGTCATCACATTATTGCGCGTGACGTCACCACGCAAAACGGGAAGCCTCCGCGATGCCTGTCACTCTACAGGCACGACCGCCGGGGTAGGAGCGGGTGGGAGCCCCCTGTTCTCCCTCAAGGTGGGAGAGTGCTAGTGACGGCTCTGAGCCATCTTTAGCACCAGAGTGGGAAACTCTGTGACGGCTCAAAGCCGTCATTAGCACTCAAAGGGTTAAAATTTTAATGGAATCTATTTTCCTTGCAGAGAGAAAAACGTATCCTCCGTTAAATAAAATAATATTCTGACACCACTACGCCTCAGCAGCTCTGCTGAGGCGCCTACCTGCCGCCCGAATCCACTGCTCTAATAATAATAAACACTTGATTGAAGAATCTATACTAACACCTCACTTTACCTCTTCCTATCACTAACATAGGCAAAGAGAATGACTGGGGTGGGAGGGAAGGGAGGAGCCATTTAACAGCTCTGCTGTGGTGCTCTTTGCCTCTTCCAGCTGACCAGGAGATGAATATCCCATATGTAATGAAGATGAACCGTGGACTCATCGTGTCTTTAAAAAGAAGTATCCGTGATACTTTTTTCATAGCTGGGGGACTGCGAGTCCCACCCTGATGATTGACATATGCCACAGTTGTGATATTGTCCATCTGAAAACAAATGAATGGTTCTCTCTTTAACAGAGGCCAAACCTGAAGAGCCCTGAAAATAGCACGGAGTTCTAAAATATTGATTGGTAACCTCGCCTCTAGAGGTTTCCAAACCCCTTGTGCTGTCAGAGATCCCCAGACAGCTCCCGAACCTGAAAGACTTGCATCTGTTGTGATCACAGTACAGGTAGGATGAACAAAAGAGGTCCAGTGAATTAAACAATGATGGTCTAACCACCAAGTCACAGAGAGTTGAATGTTGGGGTTTAAGTATATCAATTGTGATATCCAAGTATAATCCCTGCACCGTTGATTTGACATACAAAGCTTTAGAGGTCTCATGTGAAAACGAGCAAAGGGGATCCCGTCCGATGCTGCAGTCATGAGACCTAAAACCTCCATGCACATAACCACTGAAGGTAAAGATTGAGACTGAAGGTTTCGACAAGCTGAAACCAATTTCATTTGTCTCTTGTCTGTTAAGGAGTCATGGACACTGAATCTATCTGGAAACGTAAAAAGGTGACCCTTGTCTGAGGAATCAAGATACTCTTTGATAAATTGATCCTCCAACCATGTCTTTGAAGAAACAACACTAGTTGATTCGTGTGAGATTCGGCTAAATTTAAAGACTGAGCTAGAACCAAGATATTGTCCAAATAAGGAAACACTGCAATACCCTGTCCTCTAATTACAGATAGAAAGGCACTGAGAACCTTTAAAAAGATCCTTGGAGCTGTTGCTAGGCCAAATGGAAGAGCGACAAATTGGTAATACTTGTCTAGAAAGGATAATATCCCACAAGTAAGGATGAATCCGTGGACTCGGTACATCATGCAAAAGAAAAGAGAATCTCCGAAACCGATAGTGGCCTGGATGAATCGGAATGTGAAGATATGCATCCTGTAAGTCTATCGTGGACATATAATGACCATGCTGAACAAAAGGCAGAATAGGCCTCATAGACACCATCTTGAAAGTCGGGAATTATACAAAACGATTCAAAAACTTCAGATCCAGAACTGGCCTGAATGAATTTTCTTGCTTTGGGAGAATGAATAGATTTGAATAAAACCCTAGACCCTGTTCCTGAAACGGAACTGGTATTATTACCACTAAAAGCTCTAGATCTCAAACACACTTCAGAAAAGCCTGAGCATTTACTGGATTTGCTGGAATGTGTGAGAGAAAGAATCTTCTCACAGGAGGTCTTACTCTGAATCCTATTTGATACCCTTGAGAGACAATTCAGTACTCTGAATCCACTGTTTTTTAACAGAATCTGCTCAGAAGAAGGTTTCCAATTGGAACCAGAGTCTTTAGGGGAAGGATTGGTTTTCTGTTCCTTGTTCTGTGGAAAACAACGAACATGATTAGAAGCTTTAGATTTACCCTTAGATCTTTTATCCTGAGGTAAAAAAACTCCCTTCCCTCCAGTGATAGTTGAAATAATTGAATCCAACTGAGAACCAAATAAATTGTTACCTTGGAAAGAAAGAGATAGTAATCTAGACTTAGATACCATGTCAGCATTCCAAGATTTGAGCCATAAAGCTATTCTAGCTAAAACAGCTAAAGACATAGATTTAACATTAATTTTGATGATATCAAAAATAGCATCACAGATAAAATGATTAGCATGTTGAAGCAAACAAACAATGCTAGACAAATCAGGATCTGTTTCCTGTTGCGCTAAGCTATCCAACCAAAAGGTTGATGCAGCCGCAACATCAGCCATAGCAACGGCAGGCCTGAGAAGATAGCCAGAAAATAAATAAGCTTTCCTTAGAAAAGATTCAAGTTTGTAATCTGAAGGATCTTTAAAAGTAGTACTGTCTTCCATAGGAATAGTAGTACGCTTGTCAAGAGAAGAAATAGCCCCATCAACTTTGGGGACTTTTTCCCAAAACTCTAATCTAGCCACTGGCAAAGGGTACAACTTTTTAAACCTAGAAGAAGGAATGAAAGAAGTACCAGGCTTAATCCATTCCTTAGCAATCAAATCAGAAATAGCATCAGGAGCTGGAAGAACCTCAGGAGTAACCACAGGAGGTTTATAAACAGAATTTAAACATTTACTAGTTTTGATATCAAGAGGACTAGACTCCTCAATATCCAAAGTAACAAACACTTCTTTCAATAAGGAACAAATATATTCAATCTTGAAAACAGAATTTATGCTTACCTGATAAATTACTTTCTCTTGTGGTGTATCCAGTCCACTGATTCATCCTTTACTTGTGGGATATTCTCCTTCCTAACAGGAAGTGGCAAAGAGAGCACACAGCAGAGCTGTCCATATAGCTCCCCCTCTAGCTCCACCCCCCAGTCATTCGACCGGAGGTTAGGAAGAAAAAGGACAAACCATAGGGTGCAGTGGTGACTGTAGTTTAGACTAAAAATCTACCTGACTAATAGCCAGGGCGGGCCGTGGACTGGATACACCACAAGAGAAAGTAATTTATCAGGTAAGCATAAATTCTGTTTTCTCTTGTAAGGTGTATCCAGTCCACGGATTCATCCTTTAATTGTGGGATACCAATACCAAAGCTTTAGGACTCGGATGAAGGGAGGGAACAAGACAGGTACCTTAAATGGAAGGCACCACTGCTTGTAAAACCTCTCTCCCAAAAATAGCCTCCGAAGAAGTAAAAGTATCGAATTTGGAAAATTTGGAAAAGGTATGCAGCGAAGACCAAGTCGCTGCCTTACAAATCTGTTCAACAGAAGCCTCATTTTTAAAAGCCCATGTGGAAGCCACTGCTCTGGTAGAATGAGCAGTAATTGTTTCAGGAGGCTGCTGGCCAGCAGTCTCATAGGCCAGACGGATGATGCTTTTCAGCCAAAAGGAAAGAGAGGTAGCAGTCGCCTTCTGACCTCTCCTCTTACCAGAATAGATGACAAACAATGAAGTTGTTTGTCTGAAATCCTTAGTTGCTTGCAAATAGAACTTTAAAGCACGAACCACATCAAGATAGTGTAACAGACGTTCCTTCTTCGAGGAAGGATTAGGACCCCGAGAAGGAACAACAATTTCCTGGTTAATATTCTTATTAGACACAACCTTAGGAAGAAAACTACCTTATCTGCGTGGAACACCAAGTAAGGTGAGTCACACTGTAAAGCAGATAACTCTGAAACTCTTCGAGCAGAAGAGATAGCTACCAAAAACAAAACTTTCCAAGATAAAAGTTTAATATCTATGGAATGTAAAGGTTCAAACGGAACCCCTTGCAGAACTGAAAGAACTAAATTCAGACTCCATGGCGGAGCCATAGGTCTATAAACAGGCTTGATTCTGACTAAAGCCTGACTAAATGCTTGAACGTCTGGTACCTCTGCCAGACGTTTGTGTAAAAGAATAGACAAAGCAGATATCTGTCCTTTTAAGGAATTAGCTGATAATCCTTTCTCCAATCCTTCTTGGAGAAAGGACAATATCCTGGGAATCCAAATCTTACTCCATGAGTAACCCTTGGATTCGCACCAACAAAGATATTTTCGCCAAATCTTATGGTAGATTTTCCTGGTGACAGACTTTCTAGCCTGAATCAGGGTATCGATAACCGACTCAGAGAAACCACGCTTAGATAGAATTAGGCATTCAATCTCCAAGCAGTCAGACGCAGAGAAATTAGATTTGGATGTTTGAAAGGACCTTGCAGTAGAAGGTCCTGCCTCATTGGCAGAGTCCATGGTGGAACGGATGACATGTCCACTAGGTCTGCATACCAAGTCCTGCGTGGCCACGCAGGTGCTATTAGAATCACCGACGCCCTCTCCTGCTTGATTCTGGCAACCAGACGAGGAAGGAGAGGAAACGGTGGAAACACATAGGCCAGATTGAAGGACCAAGGCGCTGCTAGAGCATCTATCAACACCGCCTGGGGATCCCGGGACCTGGACCCATAAAGAGGAAGCTTGGCATTCTGACGGGACGCCATCAGATCCAATTCTGGAGTGCCCCATAGCTGAGTCAGCTGGGCAAATACCTCCGGGTGGAGTTCCCACTCCCCCGGATGAAAAATCTGACGACTTAGAAAATCCGCTTCCCAGTTGTCTACTCCTGGGATGTGAATTGCTGAGAGGTGGCAAGAGTGAACCTCCGCCCACCTGATTATTTTGGTTACTTCCATCATTGCTAGGAGACTCCTTGTTCCCCCTTGATGGTTGATGTAAGCTACAGTCGTTATGTTGTCCGACTGAAATCTGATGAATTTGTCCACAGCTAGCTGAGGCCATGCCTGAAGAGCGTTGAAAATCGCCCTCAGTTCCAGAATGTTTATCGGGAGAAGAGCTTCTTCCAGAGACCATAAGCCCTGAGCTTTCAGGGAGTCCCAGACAGCACCCCAGCCCAACAGACTGGCGTCGGTCGTTACAATGATCCACTCTGGTCTGCGGAAACACATTCCCTGGGACAGGTGATCCTGAGACAACCACCAGAGAAGAGAATCTCTGGTCCCCTGGTCCAACTGTATTTGAGGAGACAAATCTGCATAATCCCCATTCCACTGTTTCAGCATGCATAGTTGCAGTGGTCTGAGGTGTATCCGTGCAAAAGGGACTATGTCCATTGCCGCTACCATTGGTCCGATTGTCTCCATGCACTGAGCTACAGACGGCCGAGGAATGGAATGAAGAGCTCGGCAAGTAGTTAAGAGTTTTAACTTTCTGACCTCCGTCAGAAATATTTTCATTTCTACCAAGCCTATTAGGGTTCCTAGGAATGGAACTCTTGTGAGGGGGGAGAGAGAACTCTTTTTGATGTTCACCTTCCACCCGTGAGACCTCAGAAAGGCCAATACAATCTCTGTGTGAGACTTGGCTCTTTGGAAAGTCGACGCCTGAATTAAGATGTCGTCTAGGTAAGGTGCCACTGCTATGCCCCGCGGTCTTAGAACCGCCAGAAGGGACCCTAGCACCTTTGTGAAAATTCTGGGAGCAGTGGCCAACCCGAAAGGAAGAGCCACTAACTGATAATGCTTGTCCAGAAAGGCGAACCTGAGGAACTGGTGATGATCTTTGTGGATAGGAATGTGCAGATACGCATCCTTTAGATCCACGGTAGTCATAAATTGACCCTCCTGGATCATTGGTAATATTGTCCGAATGGTCTCCATCTTGAATGATGGGACTCTGAGGAATTTGTTTAGAATTTTGAGGTCCAGGATTGGTCTGAAAGTTCCTTCTTTTTTGGGAACCACAAACAGGTTTGAGTAAAAACCCAGCCCTTGTTCCACAATTGGAACTGGGTGGATCACTCCCATTGTATGTAGGTCTTCTACGCAGCGTAAGAACGCCTCTTTCTTTGTCTGGTCTGTAGACAGACGAGAAATGTGGAACCTTCCCCTTGGAGGGGAGTCCTTGAATTCTAGAAGATATCCCTGGGATACAATCTCTAAAGCCCAAGGATCGTGTACGTCTCTTGCCCAGGCCTGAGCGAAGAGAGAGTCTGCCCCCTACTAGATCCGGTCCCGGATCGGGGGCTACCCTTTCATGCGGTCTTGGAGGCAGCTGCAGGCTTCTTGGCCTGTTTACCCTTGTTCCAGCCCTGGTAAGGTTTCCAGGCTGCCCTTGTGAAGTGTTACCCTCTTGCTTTGCAGCAGGGGAGGATGAAGCGAGACCGCTCCTGAAATTTCGAAAGGAACGAAAATTATTTTGTTTGTTCTTTTTCTTAAAGGACATGTCCTGAGGGAGAGCATGGCCTTTTCCCCCTGTGATTTCTGAGATAATCTCTTTCAATTCAGGCCCGAAAAGGGTCTTTCCTTTGAAAGGGATGTTCAGTAGTTTGGATTTTGACGACACATCGGCCGACCAGGACTTTAGCCATAGCGCCCTGCGCGCCAGAATGGCGAAACCTGAATTCTTTACCGCTAACTTAGCTAGTTGGAAAGCAGCATCAGTGATAAAAGAATTAGCCAGCTTAAGAGCCTTAATTCTGTCCATAATGTCCTCATATGAGGTCTCCGTCTGGAGCGCATCTTCCAGCGCCTCGAACCAGAAAGCAGCTGCAGTAGTTACAGGAACAATGCACGCTATAGGTTGGAGAAGAAAACCTTGATGAACAAAAAATTTCTTAAGTAAACCCTCTAATTTTTTATCCATAGGGTCTTTAAAAGCACAACTGTCCTCAATTGGTATGGCTGTGCGTTTAGCAAGTGAAGAAACAGCCCCCTCCACCTTAGGGACCGTTTGCCACAAGTCCCGTGTGGTGTCAGATATGGGGAACATTTTCTTAAAAACAGGAGGGGGGACAAACGGAATACCTGGTCTATCCCACTCCCTAGTTACTATATCCGCAATCCTCTTAGGGACCGGGAACACATCAGTGTAAACAGGAACTTCTAGGTCAGAAAAGAAATCCAGCAAACCTCCCAGGCGTATAATCAATCAAAGATTTATTTGGAAGACCGTGCACAAAAACATATACAAAAAAAAGGTAAAACATACATAATGTCCCAACAACCTGGAACAAATAAAGGAATCGTCCCCTTTTCTGATGTTGTTACCGTCTAAACAACCAGCTTAAACCTCGTCGTTCTCCAGGACAAAGGCTTGCAGTACCCGGCTTACTGACCGGCTGATGACGTCATCGTAAGACGCCGGAGTGTGTCAACAGGCATTCACAGAGGCGGAGGCTCTCACGGAGTTTGGGACTTACCTGACAAAGATACAGCAACGGCAGTCTAAGGTGCTTCGTACCGGCCCGGGGACCCACAGAGTGGTGAACGATCCAGAGGCTGAACAGGCTGCTTGGTATCCGCTAGATCTTACTTGCGTTGGTGAGTCTTCACAATACCGCTTAAAATACTCTAAGGATTGATGCTGCTGGTTATGTACACTAAAAAAGTCTGGAGCTGTCTAAAGGGGGATTTCTTGTGATTTAGGAACTTCTAGGTACTTGTCCATTTTACACAATTTCTCTGGAACCACCAAAGGGTCACAGTCATTCAGAGTAACTAATACCTCCCTGAGCAATAAGCGGAGGTGTTCTAGTTTAAATTTAAAAGCTAACGTATCAGAGTCTGTCTGAGGAGCAACCTTTCCCGAATCGGAAATTTCTCCCTCCGACAGCACATCCCTCGCCCCCATTTAAGAACGTTGTGAGGGTATATCGGATACGGCTACTAAAGCGTCAGAATGCTCATAATCTGTTCTTAAATCAGAGCTATCACGCTTTGCAGGTAACACGGGCAGCTTAGATAAAAATACTGAGAGGGTATTATCCATAACTGCCGCCAAGTCTTGTAAGGTAAAAGAGTTAGACGCGCTAGAGGTGCTAGGCGTCGCTTGAGCGGGTGTAACTGGTTGTGACACTTGGGGAGAGGTCAACGGGCTAACCTCATTACCTTCTGTCTGAGAATCATCTTGGGCCACATTTTTAAGTGTGGCAATATGGTCTTTAAAGTGTATAGACATATCAATACAAGTGGGACACATTTTGAGAGGGGGTTCCACCATGGCTTCTAAACACAGTGAACAAGGAATTTCCTTGGTGTCAGACATGTTTAACAGACTAGTAATAAGACAAACAGGCTTAGAAATCACTTTAATCAAGCAAAAACACACTTTGCAAAAAAACGAAAAAGGCACACAATTTTCCAAAACAGTGAAAAATGCACCAAACTTTTTGAAATTTTCACAGTATGTACCTAAAGCATTGGTAAGATTGCACAACTAGCAAGAAAAACGATTAACCCCTTAATGCCCAAACCGGATCAATAGTAAGCTAACAAACCGGTTAAAACAACTTTAGCAACTTGCCACAGCTCTGCTGTGGCCCTACCTTCCCTTAGGAGTCAGATTTATGGGGAAAAAACTTCTTATGGGTCCTCAAACTGTAGCAGGAGCCTCCATGTGAACACAGCCTGAAGATCTAGTCAATCTAACTGCGCATCTGAGGCGCAAAATTAGGCCCCTCCTACCTTACTCCGGTGCTGTGAGGCCTAAGAAAACACTCCTAAGAGTTATATTATTAGCCATGTGGGTAACAACCCCTGTTAGAAACCCAAAGGGACCTTCAAAGTGTCTCAAAAAACGATATTTCTTAGTAAAAACCGTTTGCCATAAAAAAAAAGTGTCAACTTGCCATAAAATAGTGTCAACCAGCATAAATTAGCCCTGTTATGTAAGCTTGTAATTCCATACTTAGTCTCTGAATAAAGCTTACCCTTCCCTCATGGGGATCTTATCAGTCCTTTTCTAGCATTATCACAGTCTTGTCTAGAAATAAATGACTGAGCATACCTTATTGCAGCCTAACCTGAAAAACGTTCCCCCCAACTGAAGTTTTCTTGTACTCCTCAGTCCTGTGTGGGAACAGCAGTGGATTTTAGTTACAACATGCTAAAATCATCTTCCTCTCTGCAGAAATCATCTCTTTTCTGCTGGAGAGTAAACAGTACACACCGGTACCATTTAAAATAACAAACTTTTGCTTGTAGAACAAAAACTACAAATCTAACACCACATTCACTTTACCCTTCCGAGAGGGACCCTATTGCTTAGAGCCGGCAAAGAGAATGACTGGGGGGTGGAGCTAGAGGGGGAGCTATATGGACAGCTCTGCTGTGTGCTCTCTTTGCCACTTCCAGTTAGGAAGGAGAATATCCCACAAGTAAAGGATGAATCCGTGGACTGGATAGACCTTAAAAGAGAAAAGATAAGTAGATTTGTCAGTGTCAATGTCTGAGGTAGGATCTTCTGAATCAGAGAGATCCTCATCAGAGGAGGATATTTTAGTATGTTGTCGGTCATTAGAAATTTCATCAAATTTATGAGAAGTTTTAAAAGACCTTTTACGTTTATTAGAAGGCGGAATAGCAGACAAAGCCTTCTGTATCGCATCAGTAATATAATTTTTCACATCAACAGGGATATCATGTACATTAGAAGCTTATCATGACAACCGTTACAGCTGGAGATATAATCTCAGCTAACTTATAACAGATACACTTAGCTTTGGTAGAACTGTGATCAGGCAGCAGGGTTCCAACGGTGGTTCTTCTGAGACAGGATCAGATTGAGACATCTTGTAAAATGTAAAAGAGAAACAACATTAAAGCAAAATTTACAATTTCCTTATATGGCAGTTTCAGGAATGGGAAAAATGCAAACAGCATAGCCCTCTGAGCATATAGAAGACAAGAGGCATATAGGAAGTGGGGTGAAAAATAAACTAAATTTTTTGGCGACAAGTATGACGCATGACGCAAAAGGAAGTTAAAAAATTTTTTGGCGCCAACAACATCCGGAAATGACGCAACTCGTGTCATAACACGCAACCTCGTGCAAGGAAAACCTGGTGTCAACTAAGGAGCCGGAAATGATGAACTTGCGTCATCGAAGACGTACCTTCGCGCCAAAAAATTCTTGTGCCAAGAAGAAGAATAACAGCATGTTGAGCCCTCAGTCACTTTGAAAAAAATTACTATACCCAAGGTAAGACAACTTCCTAAACATGCTTCCCAAACTGAAACTGATAGTCTGCAAAAGGAAATATACATAGACCTGACTTATGTCAAATATAAGTAAAATACATATATTTAAAACTTTATATAAATACATAAAGCACCAAACCATAGCTGAGAGTGTCTTAAATAAGAAAAACATACTTACCGAAAGACACCCATCCACATATAGCAGATAGCCAAACCAGTACTGAAAAAGTATCAGCAGAGGTAATGGTATATAAGAGTATATCGTTGATCTGAAAAGGGAGGTAGGAGATGAATCCCTACGACCGATAACAGAGAACCTTTGAAAAGATTTCCCGCAAGGAAAACCATAACATCAATAGGCGACACTCCCTTCACATCTCTCTGACAAACACTGTACTCTGAGAGGAATTGGGCTTCAAAATGCTTAGAAGAGCTTATCATAGAAGAAATCATAGAAATCAAGCACAAACTTACTTCACCACCTCCATAGGAGGCAAAGTTTGTAAAACTAAATTGTGGGTGTGGTGAGGAGTGTATTTATAGGCATTTTGAAGTTTGGGAAACTTTGCCCCTTCCGGTAGGATTGTATATCCCATACATCACTATCTCATGGACTCTTGCCAATTATATGAAAGAAATATCTCTAGAACAACCGTCTATGAGTAAGCGCCACTAGAGGGTGCGAAACGCGTTAGAAGTTCCTTGGAGAGCCACCATGTTTTTATAAGTACACGTTTGGAGATTAAATTTTTGTGTGTACTGAGTGATTGGATTTGCCACTCATTAGGCCCTCCAAGTTTAATGGGATAAGTTTTTCTTTACTTTTATAACCGGAGTTAGGTGCAGCATATACTTCTGGTTACACCCCTAAAGCTGGTGTGGTATCGCAGCGGAGCCTGGAGCAGAACGCTGCGGTGTGTAAAGACATATTTATAGCCCTCTGGGGTTTCCAACAACAAACATTTTATATCAGAGGGATTTGCATAGCATTATTCACTGCTATTGCAGAATTGTTTATTAATTACTCACTTTAAATCTCTGTGTGTTTATCCAACAAGAAACCTTACAATTTGGTACATTGGACGGTGGAGGCTCAAACTGCCTGAACTGGAAATTTAACATAAAGTGGGATTCGGCCAGAAACCAGAGAGAATCTGCAGCATAAGTTTTAATTTCACTTGTCTATTTTTCTTAAATTCATATATATTAAGAACAAACAGGGAACATAGTTAAATGCCACAATTTAAAGGGGGTTACCTTCTTACACAGTAAGAATTGTAGAGAAGTAGCAGGTCTCTAAAACAAGTAGTACTAAGGGCAAGATTTATCATGAGGCAAATGCCCTGACCGGTTGCAAACTCGCTTATTTGAGCCTGCAACTGATATAAAGCAGCAGGGGTTAAACCGCTCCTTTATAAACCCCCTTTACCAATTTGAAATTTGTGGATGAAAATCACCCCGGATTCATTTGACAGGGTGACTGACAAGTCTTACTCACGCTACGTGAGGGTAGGGGGGCGGCATTGCACAAGTGTTCGCCCATGCAATGGTAATTATGGGAAACTAATGTGCCCCACAATCTGCTAATAAATGCGGATTGGTGCACAATGTGATTCTTTCCATTCACAGATTGATAAACCCTGCCCTAAATAAGCGTACAATTCTTCCTCTCTAAATTAAAGTTTTTGATTCTGCTACTTTTTTAAAGCATTTTGCTATTAGACATCGATCTAATAATCAATGTTGATGTTCCTAACTCAATTGTCTCAGAACATTGCATATTACACTAACTGCATCAGTGTTGCCAATAGCAGGCCTCACCACCTCCTTCTGAATAGTGGATCTCTCCCTCTTCAAATCAAAACTTCCTTCCCATACTCATAATCTAATTTCATGTACAATATATTAAAGTCTTGTTCTTTTCTACTCAAAGTCTGTAGCCTAACATTTATGATGTAGCTTCTACACCACTCCATTCATGTAGCCTTTTATTTAAATCAGCTCACCTGGCTCTTTCTTTGGCAATGTGGATGAGTAAAAAGGATCTCGGCTTTCAAAAGGATCAGACTAGGGGGAAAATATATACAAGTTATTCACACTCAGAAGATAGTGAACACTCCATCTGGTTTGCTCTTGATACAGTAATGACTGAAATTTACAAATCTGAGATATTTCAATATACATTTATAGCATTACTGAAGTAAAACAAAAAACAACTTAAATTACATATAAAATATACAGACATTTTTTATCCGACTCCTAACATTATTTAAAATAAAATATTAATCGACTAATATAAGCAAATACAAAAGGAAATCACACCTGACAGAAAATGTCTTGAAGTAATATGTATTCTGTTTTTAGGAATATCGTTTAGTAAGTGAATCTCACCTTTAAGGGCAGGGTCATTGAGTGAACATTATTCTTAGTGAATGGGTCAGCAGAAAAGGGATCGCCTTTGGCTGGCTTCTTAAAAGGGTCTTCTGATGTGGGGGCGTGGAATGGATCAGTCTCCTTAAATGGGTCGTCTCCGAAAGGATCTGAAGAATAAGAAACAGCTGGTAACCAATATCTCTCTGTGCCATTGACCATTACTGTGGCCACAGCAATCAATTCCATATATGACCAACAAGTAACAGTCTGATACCCACTTACTGCTTTTAAAGGGGTCTGCTCCTTTGAAGGGGTCAGTTGTAAACAAGTCTTCTGCTTGGAACGGATCAGTGTAAATATCCTGGCTACTATTATTGAGTACTGATTTACTTTTAAACGTATCATCCTGCAGGAAAGAAGATACTAATCATTTTAGAACAAAAGTTAAATGTTTTTAGGTCTCGCGTTTCCTACAATCTCAAGTGTACTAATGATATTTGCAATTTAAAGTATCAGTCACTCCTAGAGATGAAAGATGGCAGCAGCAACGTGTTAAGAGTATAATTGTCCAAAAATTCAAAGTAATGCCCTTTATAAAATATTTTAAAAGGCCGGCTAAAAGTTATACATTATGTTGCAATGCATCTTTCCATACTGCTAAAATCCTATTTAGCATAAACTCTAGGAAAAAAACATATCAGCCCAATGGTCAATTTCTTTTTTAACAAAATGAACATTACCAGGGTGTTATCCACAAAAGCACAGTATCCCCTCTATTTCTCACCGTTGTTGAAGGCAGCTCTGGCCTCTCTCTCTGGGGAAAGTTCTCTATTTCAGACAGGTTGTTTAGACTACCCCTAAGATCTCCATTCAGAGCTTCACTGTATTGCTCGATGCTCTTGTTCATTTCTTGCTGGCTCTCCTGCAGCTGTGATAGTTTGCATCTGGCCTGAGACAGAGGAAACAAATTTGACATGTAAGAACAATGTTCTGTATTAATTATTTAAGGCAAAAATGCATATCCAACTATAAAAGCTCTGTATTGCTGTATGTTAAGTCATTTAGCAGCACTTTATGATTAAACAAAATTTTAAGATTGGAATATAAAATATGTAATTATGCATAATAAAAAAAAACTTCAAACAATACTTTGATTATTTATTTTGCCCCTTTTCTGTAATTAAAATCTGAAGTGTGGGTTTTCCTGTTTTGAATTGGAAGTACACACTACTGACTTCATAAGCCTAACTTTGCCACATATCTGTCAATAATTGTCCTTACAAGGGTTCATCGGATAATAAAATGCAAAACAATGGACATTTTCTAAAAAAAAAATGCCAATAGCTAGTCTTGTCTAATGCAGAAAGTATTAAGGTTGGCTCCTTAAAATAAGTCAAGTGATGGCGGGATTGGCTACTGAAAAACATAATTTATGTAAGAACTTACCTGATAAATTCATTTCTTTCATATTAGCAAGAGTCCATGAGCTAGTGACGTATGGGATATATATTCCTACCAGGAGGGGCAAAGTTTCCCAAACCTTAAAATGCCTATAAATACACCCCTCACCACACCCACAATTCAGTTTAACGAATAGCCAAGAAGTGGGGTGATAAGAAAAGAGCGAAAGCATCAAAAAAATAAGGAATTGGAATAATTGTGGTTTATACAAAAAAATCATAACCACCACAAAAAAGGGTGGGCCTCATGGACTCTTGCTAACATGAAAGAAATGAATTTATCAGGTAAGTTCTTACATAAATTATGTTTTCTTTCATGTAATTAGCAAGAGTCCATGAGATAGTGACGTATGGGATATAAATACCCAAGATGTGGAACTTCCACGCAAGAGTCATTAGAGAGGGAGGGATAAAATAAAGACAGCCAATTCCGCTGAAAAATTAATCCACTACCCAAATCAAAAGTTTCAATTTTAAAAATGAAAAAAAAAATGAAATTATAAGCAGAAGAATCAAACTGAAACAGCTGCCTGAAGTACTATTCTACTAAAAACTGCTTCTAAAGAAGAGAAAACATCAAAATGGTAGAATTTAGTGAAAGTATGCAAAGAAGACCAAGTCATTGCTTTGCAAATTTGATCAACAGAAGCTTCATTCTTAAAAAGCCCAGGAAGTAGAAACTGACCTAGTAGAATGAGCCGTAATCCTCTGAGACGGGGAATAATCCGACTCCAAATAAGCATAATGAATCAAAAGCTTAACCAAGATGCCAAAGAAATGGCAGAAGCTTTCTGACCTTCCTAAAACCAGAAAAGATAACAAATAAACTAGAAGTCTGTCTGAAATCTGAGTAGCTTCAACATAATATTTCAAAACTCTTACCACATCATAAAGAATGTAAGAATCTTACCAAAAAATTCTTAGGATTAGGACACAAGGAAAAAACAATAATTCCTCCACTAATGTTGTTAGAATTCACAACTTAGGTGAAAATTGAAATGAGGACAGCAAAAAAACACCTTATCCTGATGAAAAATCAGAACAAGGAGATTCACAAGAAAGAACAGATAATTCAAAAATTGTTCTAGCTGAAGAGATGTCCAAAAAGAACAATACTTTCCATGAAAGTAATGAATGTCCAGAGCAAGCATATGCTCAAAGATAGAAGAGCCTGAAAAACCTTCAGAACCCAATTAAGACTCCAAACAGGAGAAATTGGCTTAATGACAGGTTTGATACGAATCAAAAACCTGAAAAAAATGATGAATATCAGGAAGTAACACTGCCTTATCCTGATGAAAAATCAGAAAAGGATATTCACAAAAAAGAGCAGATAACTCAAAAACTCAAAAACTCTTCTAGTAGAAGAAATAACCAAAAGGAACAATACTTTTCCAAGAAAGTAATTTAAAGTTCAGAAAATGCATAGTTTCAAACGGAGGAGCCTGTAGGATTTGAAGATTAAAAATGCCAAATCCTAGAATCCCTGCACCATAATTCAGCATAAAAGACTGAAAAGGTTCTTTCTATTGAAAATGAGCAAAGGGAATTAAATCCAATGCTGTGGCCATAAGACCTAAAACTTCTATGCATATATAGCAACTGAAGGAAATAATAGAGACTAAAGGTACCGACAAACGGAACACAATAAAATTGTCCCTTGTCTGATAGAGACAAAGACAGAGAAACAAATATCTGGAAACCTAAAAAAGGTGACCCTTGTGTGAGGAATCAAGAGCTTTTGAAAAAAAGATCCTCTAACTATGTCCTGAAGAGCAAAGTGAATCATAAGAGATTCCGCATCCTCAGAAAATAATCTGAATGAAATCAGAAAAATGAAAATATGCATTTATTGTATCTAATGAAAACAAATAATGCTATCACTGACCAAAAAGGCAGAATAGTTTGAATAAAACTCCAAAACCCAGTTCCTAAAAATGGAACTGGAAGAAATACCCCAGAAGATTCCAGGTCTGAGCAGCGCTTGAACCCCATGGGTGCCCAGCCATGCTTCAACAGTACCCAGAATATATAGGACAGGAACACACTTAAAGAAAGTGTTAGCCTTACTGGAATAAAATCAAAGAAATTTGGACCGAATAGAACCAAATAAATTTCAAAAAAGTCTTAACCTGCCCCTTGCCAGCCAAGCTGGAATACGGCACGTACATCGCAATATTAGGGAGCTGATTTCGAACTGAAAAATTTCCAATTATAAACATGTTACTTGGGAAAGAATTCAGGAAAGTTTTCTATCAGCCAATCGGAATTAAGGTAGGCAGTTTTAGTCTTAGAACTCAATCTTGAAGCCCAGAGTAACAGTTAAGAATTGAATCCAATTATAAAACAAATAATTGATTATCTTAGAACAAAAGAAATATGGATTTTTTTTTTTTTTTAAAAATCACAAAATTCTTCTAGCTAAAAAAGCTAAAGACATAGATTAACCCTCATTTGCGAAAATATTCAATAAAATGAAGACACAAATGAAATTATTAGCATGATAGTCCAGTTTAAAGGAACAGTCAATACAGTGGACTTGCATAATCAATAAATGCAAAACAAGACAAATGCAACAGCACCTAGTCTAGCAAATGTTGTCCCTTAACAATGCTACAATAAATCATAATCTGATACTTGATCTTAAAGTAAACAGAACAAAAATGAAGCAATTGCAATATCCAAATAAATCACAGGACCAAGAAAAGTACCTGAAACTAAATAATTTTCCATAAATAAGATACAACCATCTAAAGGAAAATAAATACTATTTTGCTATAGAAACAATAGCCTAATTAGTAGGAGTAGAGATAGCCCCAATAAATTGGAGAACCGTCCAAATTGAATTTAACTGCTGGCAAAGAATATAGTTTAAAACCTTTGAAGAAGGAAAAAAACATAATTTATGCTTACCTGATAAATTCCTTTCTTCTGTTGTGTGATCAGTCCACGGGTCATCATTACTTCTGGGATATAACTCCTCCCCAACAGGAAATGCAAGAGGATTCACCCAGCAGAGCTGCACATAGCTCCTCCCCTCTACGTCAGTCCCAGTCATTCGACCAAGAATCAACGAGAAAGGAGTAACCAAGGGTGAAGTGGTGACTGGAGTATAATTTAAAAAATATTTACCTGCCTTAAAACAGGGCGGGCCGTGGACTGATCACACAACAGAAGAAAGGAATTTATCAGGTAAGCATAAATTATGTTTTCTTCTGTTATGTGTGATCAGTCCACGGGTCATCATTACTTCTGGGATACCAATACCAAAGCAAAAGTACACGGATGACGGGAGGGATAGGCAGGCTCATTATACAGAAGGAACCACTGCCTGAAGAACCTTTCTCCCAAAAATAGCCTCCGAAGAAGCAAAAGTGTCAAATTTGTAAAATTTGGAAAAAGTATGAAGCGAAGACCAAGTTGCAGCCTTGCAAATCTGTTCAACAGAGGCCTCATTCTTAAAGGCCCAAGTGGAAGCCACAGCTCTAGTGGAGTGGGCTGTAATTCTTTCAGGAGGCTGCTGTCCAGCAGTCTCATAGGCTAAACGTATTATGCTACGAAGCCAAAAAGAGAGAGAGGTAGCAGAAGCTTTTTGACCTCTCCTCTGTCCAGAATAAACGACAAACAGGGAAGAAGTTTGGCGAAAATCTTTAGTTGCCTGCAAGTAGAACTTGAGGGCACGAACTACATCCAGATTGTGTAGAAGACGTTCCTTCTTTGAAGAAGGATTTGGACACAAGGATGGAACAACAATCTCTTGATTGATATTCCTGTTAGTGACTACCTTAGGTAAGAACCCAGGTTTAGTACGCAGAACTACCTTGTCTGAGTGAAAAATCAGATAAGGAGAATCACAATGTAAGGCTGATAACTCAGAGACTCTTCGAGCCGAGGAAATAGCCATTAAAAACAGAACTTTCCAAGATAACAATTTTATATCAATGGAATGAAGGGGTTCAAACGGAACACCTTGTAAAACGTTAAGAACTAAGTTTAAACTCCATGGCGGAGCAACAGCTTTAAACACAGGCTTGATCCTAGCTAAAGCCTGACGAAAGGCCTGGACGTCTGGATTTTCTGACAGACGCCTGTGTAACAAGATGGACAGAGCTGAAATCTGTCCCTTTAATGAACTAGCTGATAAACCCTTTTCTAAACCTTCTTGTAGAAAAGACAATATCCTAGCGATCCTAACCTTACTCCAGGAGTAACCTTTGGATTCGCACCAGTATAGGTATTTACGCCATATTTTATGGTAAATCCTTCTGGTAACAGGCTTCCTAGCCTGTATCAGGGTATCAATAACCGACTCAGAAAAACCACGTTTTGATAAAATCAAGCGTTCAATTTCCAAGCAGTCAGCTTCAGAGAAGTTAGATTTTGATGTTTGAATGGACCCTGTATCAGAAGGTCCTGTCTTAGAGGTAGAGACCAAGGCGGACAGGATGACATGTCCACTAGATCTGCATACCAAGTCCTGCGTGGCCATGCAGGCGCTATTAGAATCACTGATGCTCTCTCCTGTTTGATTTTGGCAATCAATCGAGGAAGCAGCGGGAAGGGTGGAAACACATAAGCCATCCCGAAGTTCCAAGGTGCTGTCAAAGCATCTATCAGAACCGCTCCCGGATCCCTGGATCTGGACCCGTAGTGAGGAAGTTTGGCGTTCTGGCGAGACGCCATGAGATCTATCTCTGGTTTGCCCCAACGTCGAAGTATTTGGGCAAAGACCTCCGGATGAAGTTCCCACTCCCCCGGATGAAAAGTCTGGCGACTCAAGAAATCCGCCTCCCAGTTCTCCACTCCCGGGATGTGGATTGCTGACAGGTGGCAAGAGTGAGACTCTGCCCAGCGAATTATCTTTGATACTTCCATCATTGCTAGGGAGCTTCTTGTCCCTCCCTGATGGTTGATGTAAGCTACAGTCGTGATGTTGTCCGACTGAAACCTGATGAACCCCCGAGTTGTTAATTGGGGCCAAGCCAGAAGGGCATTGAGAACTGCTCTCAATTCCAGAATGTTTATTGGAAGGAGACTCTCCTCCTGATTCCATAGTCCCTGAGCCTTCAGAGAATTCCAGACAGCGCCCCAACCTAGTAGGCTGGCGTCTGTTGTTACAATTGTCCAGTCTGGCCTGCTGAATGGCATCCCCCTGGACAGGTGTGGCCGATAAAGCCACCATAGAAGAGAATTTCTGGTCTCTTGATTCAGATTCAGAGTAGGGGACAAATCTGAGTAATCCCCATTCCACTGACTTAGCATGCACAATTGCAGCGGTCTGAGGTGTAGGCGTGCAAAAGGTACTATGTCCATTGCCGCTACCATTAAGCCGATCACCTCCATGCATTGAGCTACTGACGGGTGTTGAATGGAATGAAGGACACGGCATGCATTTTGAAGCTTTGTCAACCTGTCTTCTGTCAGGTAAATCTTCATTTCTACAGAATCTATAAGAGTCCCCAAGAATGGAACTCTTGTGAGAGGAAAAAGAGAACTCTTCTTTTCGTTCACTTTCCATCCATGCGACCTTAGAAATGCCAGAACTAACTCTGTATGAGACTTGGCAGTCTGAAAGCTTGAAGCTTGTATTAGAATGTCGTCTAGGTACGGAGCTACCGAAATCCCTCGCGGTCTTAGTACCGCCAGAAGGGCACCCAGAACCTTTGTGAAGATTCTTGGAGCCGTAGCCAATCCGAATGGAAGAGCTACAAACTGGTAGTGCCTGTCTAAGAAGGCAAACCTTAGATACCGGTGATGATCTTTGTGGATCGGTATGTGAAGGTAAGCATCTTTTAAATCCACTGTGGTCATGTACTGACCCTTTTGGATCATGGGTAAGATTGTCCGAATAGTTTCCATTTTGAAGGATGGAACTCTTAGGAATTTGTTTAGAATCTTTAAATCTAAGATTGGCCTGAAAGTTCCCTCTTTTTTGGGAACCACAAACAGGTTTGAGTAGAACCCTTGTCCTTGTTCCGACCGCGGAACCGGATGGATCACTCCCATTAATAACAGGTCTTGTACACAGCGTAGAAACGCCTCTTTCTTTATCTGGTTTGTTGACAACCTTGACAGATGAAATCTCCCTCTTGGGGGAGATAATTTGAAGTCTAGAAGGTATCCCTGAGATATGATCTCTAGTGCCCAGGGATCCTGAACATCTCTTGCCCAGGCCTGGGCGAAGAGAGAAAGTCTGCCCCCCACTAGATCCGGTCCCGGATCGGGGGCTCTCGATTCATGCTGTCTTTGGGGCAGCAGCAGGTTTCCTGGCCTGCTTGCTCTTGTTCCAGGACTGGTTAGGCTTCCAGCCTTGCCTGTAACGAGCAACAGCTCCCTCCTGTTTTGGTGCAGTGGAGGTTGACGCTGCTCCTGTTTTGAAATTCCGAAAGGGACGAAAACTAGACTGTCTAGCCTTAGCTTTGGCTTTGTCTTGAGGTAGGGCGTGGCCCTTACCTCCTGTAATGTCAGCGATAATTTCTTTCAAACCGGGCCCAAATAAAGACTGCCCCTTGAAAGGTATATTAAGTAATTTGGACTTAGAAGTAACATCGGCTGACCAGGATTTTAGCCACAGCGCCCTACGTGCCTGTATGGCGAATCCTGAGTTCTTAGCCGTAAGTTTGGTTAAATGAACTACGGCCTCCGAAATGAAAGAATTAGCTAGTTTAAGGACTCTAAGCCTGTCCGTAATGTCGTCTAGCGTAGATGAACTAAGGTTCTCTTCCAGAGACTCAATCCAAAATGCTGCCGCAGCCGTAATCGGCGCGATACATGCAAGGGGTTGCAATATAAAACCTTGTTGAACAAACATTTTCTTAAGGTAACCCTCTAATTTTTTATCCATTGGATCTGAAAAAGCACAGCTATCCTCCACCGGGATAGTGGTACGCTTAGCTAAAGTAGAAACTGCTCCCTCCACCTTAGGGACCGTTTGCCATAAGTCCCGAGTGGTGGCGTCTATTGGAAACATCTTTCTAAATATTGGAGGGGGTGAGAACGGCACACCGGGTCTATCCCACTCCTTAGTAACAATTTCAGTTAGTCTCTTAGGTATAGGAAAAACGTCAGTACTCGCCGGTACCGCAAAGTATTTATCCAACCTACACAGTTTCTCTGGTATTGCAACGGTGTTACAATCATTAAGAGCTGCTAAGACCTCCCCTAGTAATACACGGAGGTTTTCCAATTTAAATTTAAAATTTGAAATATCTGAATCCAATCTGTTTGGATCAGAACCGTCACCCACAGAATGAAGCTCTCCGTCCTCATGCTCTGCGAGCTGTGACGCAGTATCAGACATGGCCCTAGTATTGTCAGCGCACTCTGTTCTCACCCCAGAGTGATCACGCTTGCCTCTTAGTTCTGGTAATTTAGACAAAACTTCAGTCATAACAGTAGCCATATCTTGTAATGTTATCTGTAATGGCCGCCCAGATGTACTAGGCGCCATAATATCACGCACCTCCCGGGCGGGAGATGCAGGTACTGCCGCGTGAGGCGAGTTAGTCGGCATAACTCTCCCCTCGCTGTTTGGTGAAATTTGTTCACATTGTACAGATTGACTTTTATTTAAAGTAGCATCAATACAGTTAGTACATAAATTTCTATTGGGCTCCACCTTGGCATTGGAACAAATGACACAGATATCTTCCTCTGAGTCAGACATGTTTAACACACTAGCAAAAAAACTTACAACTTGGTTATAATCTTTTTTGGCAAAAACGTACTGTGCCTCAAAGAGGTACTAAACGATTAAATGACAGTTGAAATAATGAACTGAAAAACAGTTATAGCATCAAACTTTAAAACAACACAACTTTTAGCAAAGGTTTGTTCCCATCAGTAAAATAACAATAATTAAATTTGACATAAAAAATACAAAGCAACGTTTTTATTCACAGTCACTATAAGAATTCTCACAGCTCTGCTGAGAGAATTTACCTCCCTTCAAAGAAGTTTGAAGACCCCTGAGATCTGTCAGAGATGAACCGGATCATGCAGGAAATATAAAAGTAACTGACTGGAATTTTTTGATGCGTAGCAAAGAGCGCCAAAAACGGCCCCTCCCTCTCCCACACAGCAGTGAAGAGAAACGAAACTGTCACAAATAAAAGCAAAAAAAGGCTGCCAAGTGGAAAATAATGCCCATTAATATTTATTCACACAGTACCTCAGCAATGTAAACGATTCTACATTCCAGCAAAAACGTTTAACATGATAAATAGTTATTAAAAGGATTAGTGACCTTTAACAGAGTAGTTCCGGTGAAATACCATCCCCAGAATACTGAAGTGTATACATACATGTCATTTTAACGGTATGGCAGGATTTTCTCATCAATTCCATTCAGAAAATAAAAACTGCTACATACCTCAATGCAGATTCATCTGCCCGCTGTCCCCTGATCTGAAGCCTTTACCTCCCTCAGATGGCCGAGAACAGCAATATGATCTTAACAACTCCGGTTAAAATCATAGTAAAAAACTCTGGCAGATTCTTCCTCAAACTCTGCCAGAGAAGTAATAACACGCTCCGGTGCTATTGTAAAATAACAAACTTTTGATTGAAGTCATAAAAACTAAGTATAATCACCATAGTCCTCTCACACATCCTATCTAGTCGTTGGGTGCAAGAGAATGACTGGGACTGACGTAGAGGGGAGGAGCTATGTGCAGCTCTGCTGGGTGAATCCTCTTGCATTTCCTGTTGGGGAGGAGTTATATCCCAGAAGTAATGATGACCCGTGGACTGATCACACATAACAGAAGAAAAGAAAATTCTCAGCCTATTCCATTCCCTAGTATGGGGAATTGAAAAGAAAACCTCTGAAAATACAGAAGAATAAATAGGCAGAAATAGTGTCAGCTAGTCTTAAAGAACTAGTTACCTTAATATCCAAAATAATCAACACCTTTTCAACAAAGAACAAATGTACTTAAATAATAAAAAAATAATAATAAAAAAAGTAGATTTGTTAGTGTCAATATCTGATGAAGAAAATTCTGAAAGAGAAAAAACATCAGAGAAGGATAAATCAGTATGTTGTTGAAACTTCAATAATTAAAAAAGAAGTGAAAAAGACCTAAAAAATTTTATTAGAAGGCACGAAGTCAGACAAAGCCTTTAAAATAGAATCAGAAAAATATTTCTTATAAATCTTCTAAATATTTAATGTACATAAGATGTAAGAATGGCAATATATAAAGCATAAATACTAATGGATTCTGCATGTAAAAGTATATCATAATAACTTATTACAAACCATAGCTAAAGATAAACATTTATAACATTTAAAATAAATTAACTTAGCTTTGGTAGAACTGAAACTCATTTAAGCGTTTTTCCAGAAGTGGCTTCTGATTCAGGGTCAATCTGAGACATCTTGCAATATGTAATAGAAAAAACAACATATAAAGCAAAATTGATCAAATTCCTTAAATGACAGTTTCAGGAATGGGAAAAAAATGCCAATGAACAAGCTTCTAGCAACCAGAAGCAATAAACAATGAGACTTAAATATTGTGGAGACAACAATGACGCTTGAAAAAAGCCGCCCACATTATTTGGCGCCTAAATGCTTTTGGCGCCAAAAATGACGCCACATCCGGTAACGCTGACATTTTTGGCGCAAAAACGTCAGAAAAATGACGCAACTTCCGGCGACACGTATGACGCCGGAAATTACAAGAAAATTTTTGCGCCAAGAATGACGCAATAAAATGAAGCATTTTCAGCCCCCGCGAGCCTAACGGCCCACAGGAAAAAAAGGCAAATTTTAAAGGTAAGAAAAATTTAATATTCAAATGCATTATCCCAAATAATGAAACTGACTGTCTGAAATAAGGAATATTGAACATCCTGAATCAAGGCAAATAAATGTTTAAACACATATATTTAGAACTTTATATAAAAGTGCCCAACCATAGCTTAGAGTGTCACAGAAAATAAGACTTACTTACCCCAGGACACTCATCTACATATAGTAGAAAGCCAAACCAGTACTGAAACGAGAATCAGTAGAGGTAATGGTATATATATATATATATATATATATATATATATATATATATATATATTTATATATATATATATATATATATATATATATATATATATGAGTATATCGTCGATCTGAAAAGGGAGGTAAGAGATGAATCTCTACGACCGATAACAGAGAACCAATGAAATAGACCCCGTAGAAGGAGATCATTGAATTCAAATAGGCAATACTCTCTTCACATCCCTCTGACATTCACTGCACTCTGAGAGGAAAACCGGGCTCCAGCCTGCTGCGGAGCACATATCAACGAAGAATCTAGCACAAACTTACTTCACCACCTCCATGGGAGGCAAAGTTTGTAAAACTGAATTGTGGGTGTGGTGAGGGGTGTATTTATAGGCATTTTAAGGTTTGGGAAACTTTGCCCCTCCTGGTAGGAATGTATATCCCATACGTCACTAGCTCATGGACTCTTGCTAATTACATGAAAGAAAACAATTGTAGCAAACAGAGTTGCAAAAAAAGAAAAAAAAATATGCTTACCAGATAATTTCCTTTCCTTCTTTACAGGGAGAGTCCACAGCTGAATTCCTTACTTGTGGGAAATATTGAACCTGGCTACCAGGAGGAGGAAAAGAAACCCCAGCCAAAGGCTTAAATACCTCCCCAACTTCCCTCATCACCCAGTCATTCTGCCGAGAGAACAAGGAACAGTAGGAGAAATATCTGGGTGAAAAAGGTGCCAGAAGAACACATTAAAATTTTGGGCGGCCCATCGGAAAACACGGGCGGGAGCTGTGGACTCTCCCTGTACAGAAGGAAAGGAAATTATCTGGTAAGCATAATTTAGGTTTTCCTTCTTAATACAGGGAGAGTCCACAGCTGCATTCCTTACTTGTGGGAAATTATTTCCAAGCTCTAGAGGACACTGAAGGCTAACGGAAGGGCAAAAAACATAATTTATGTAAGAACTTACCTGATAAATTCATTTCTTTCATATTGGCAAGAGTCCATGAGCTAGTGACGTATGGGATATACAATCCTACCAGGAGGGGCAAAGTTTCCCAAACCTCAAAATGCCTATAAATACACCCCTCACCACACCCAAACTTCAGTTTAACGAATAGCCAAGTAATGGGGTGATAAAGAAAGCAGCAAAAAGCATCAAAAAAGGAATTTGGAAATAATTGTGCTTTATACAAAAAATCATAACCACCATAAAAAGGGTGGGTCTCATGGACTCTTGCCAATATGAAAGAAATGAATTTATCACGTAAGTTCTTACATAAATTATGTTTTCCATGAGCTAGTGACGTATGGGATAGTAATACCCAAGATGTGGAACTCCACAGAAGAGTCACTAGAGAGGGAGAGATAAAAAAGGAAATTTATGCTTACCTGATAAATTAGTTTCTTTTACGATATGACGAGTCCACGGATTTCATTCTTACTTATGGGATATCGCTTCCTGGTCAGCAGGAGGAGGTAAAGAGCACCACAGCAGAGCTGTATATATAGCTCCACCTTTCCCTCCCCCTCTAGTCATTCGACCGAAGTTTGGAAGAGAAAGGAAAAGCCAAGGTGCAGAGGTGACTGAAGTTTAACAAACATAAAGACCTGCCTTAGAAAATGACAGGGTGGGCCGTGGACTCGTCATATCGTAAAAGAAACAAATTTATCAGGTAAGCATAAATTTCCTTTTCTTTTACAAGATATGACGAGTCCACGGATTTCATCCTTACTTATGGGATACAATACCAAAGCTATAGGACAAGGATGAAAAGGGAGGGACAAGACAGGAACCTAAACAGAAGGCACCACTGCTTGAAGAACTTTTCTCCCAAAAACAGCCTCAGACAAGGCAAAAGTGTCAAATTTGTAAAATTTGGAAAAATTGTGAAGAGACGACCAAGTTGCTGCCTTGCAAATCTGTTCAACAGAAGCATCGTTTTTAAACGCCCATGAGGAAGCCACAGCCCTAGTAGAATGAGCCGTAATTCTATCAGGAGGCTGCTGTCCAGCCGTCTCATATGCAAAACGGATACTCATCAGCCAAAAGGAAAAAGAGGTAGCTGTAGCTTTCTGGCAATACTCACGGTACTTGTGAACGAGCAATTGAGATACGTATAGAGCAGATGGGACCGCTCTATACGTCAACACACTAAAATATAGGAAGTAGAGGATGGGAGGAGTAAGCATGAGAACGGTAGGACATCAATATGTTATTAAAAATTTACTAATATAATCAATAACTAAAAAATAAAGTTAGGGATCTTAATATATATTAATAGCATACATTGATGTGTTACAAAGGGACAAACTTTACTTTCACTTTAATATCTATGGAATGCATAGGTTCAAACGGAACCCCTTGAAGAACCTTAAGAGCTAAATTCAAACTCCAAGGAGGAGCAATAGGTCTAAACACAGGCCTGATTCTAGTTAGAGCCTGACAAAAAGATTGAACATCCGAAATATCTGTCAGACGTTTGTGTAGCAAAATAGATAAAGCAGAAATCTGACCCTTTAAGGAACTTGATGATAACCCTTTCTCAAATCTTTCATGGAGAAAGGATAAAATCCTAGGAATCCTAATCTTACTCCATGAGTAGCCCTTAGGTTCGCACCAATAAAGATATTTACGCCATATCTTATGGTAAATGTTTCTAGTAACAGGCTTACGTGCCTAGATCAAGGTATCAATGACCGAAACAGAGAACCTTTGCTTAGATAAAATCAAGCGTTCAATCTCCAAGCAGTCAGCTGCAGAGAAATTAGATTCGGATGATGGAAGAGTCCCTGAATGAGAAGGTCCTGCCTCAATGGAAGCTTCCACGGTGGCAGAGAGGACATGTCCACCAGATCGGCATACCAAGTCCTGCGAGGCCACGCATGAGCGATGAAGATCACCGAAGCCCTCTCCTGTGTGATTCGAGCAATCACCCGGGGAAGAAGAGCAAACAATTTATGTAAGAACTTACCTGATAAATTAATTTCTTTCATATTAGCAAGAGTCCATGAGCTAGTGACGTATGGGATATACATTCCTACCAGGAGGGGCAAAGTTTCCCAAACCTCAAAATGCCTATAAATACACCCCTCACCACACCCACAATTCAGTTTAACGAATAGCCAAGAAGTGGGGTGATAAAAAAGTGCGAAAGCATATAAAAAAAGGAATTGGAATAATTGTGCTTTATACAAAATCATAACCACCACAAAAAAAGGGCGGGCCTCATGGACTCTTGCTAATATGAAAGAAATGAATTTATCAGGTAAGTTCTTACATAAATTATGTTTTCTTTCATGTAATTAGCAAGAGTCCATGAGCTAGTGACGTATGGGATAATGATTACCCAAGATGTGGATCTTTCCACACAAGAGTCACTAGAGAGGGAGGGATAAAATAAAGACAGCCAATTCCTGCTGAAAATAATCCACACCCAAAATAAAGTTTAACGAAAAACATAAGCAGAAGATTCAAACTGAAACCGCTGCCTGAAGTACTTTTCTACCAAAAACTGCTTCAGAAGAAGAAAATACATCAAAATGGTAGAATTTAGTAAAAGTATGCAAAGAGGACCAAGTTGCTGCTTTGCAAATCTGATCAACCGAAGCTTCATTCCTAAACGCCCAGGAAGTAGAAACTGACCTAGTAGAATGAGCTGTAATCCTTTGAGGCGGAGTTTTACCCGACTCAACATAGGCAAGATGAATTAAAGATTTCAACCAAGATGCCAAAGAAATGGCAGAAGCTTTCTGGCCTTTCCTAGAACCGGAAAAGATAACAAATAGACTAGAAGTCTTTCTGAAAGATTTAGTAGCTTCAACATAATATTTCAAAGCTCTAACAACATCCAAAGAGTGCAACGATTTCTCCTTAGAATTCATAGGATTAGGACATAATAAAGGAACCACAATTTCTCTACTAATGTTGTTGGAATTCACAACTTTAGGTAAAAATTCAAAAGAAGTTCGCAACACCGCCTTATCCTGATGAAAAATCAGAAAAGGAGACTCACAAGAAAGAGCAGATAATTCAGAAACTCTTCTGGCCGAAGAGATGGCCAAAAGGAACAAAACTTTCCAAGAAAGAAATTTAATGTCCAATGAATGCATAGGTTCAAACGGAGGAGCTTGAAGAGCCCCCAGAACCAAATTCAAACTCCAAGGAGGAGAAATTGACTTAATGACAGGTTTTATACGAACCAAAGCTTGTACAAAACAATGAATATCAGGAAGAATAGCAATCTTTCTGTGAAAAAGAACAGAAAGAGCAGAGATTTGTCCTTTCAAGGAACTGGCGGACAAACCTTTATCTAAACCATCCTGAAGAAACTGTAAAATTCTCGGAATTCTGAAAGAATGCCAAGAAAAATGATGAGAAATACACCAAGAAATATAAGTCTTCCAGACTCTATAATATATCTCTCTAGATACAGATTTACGAGCCTGTAACATAGTATTAATCACAGCGTCAGAGAAACCTCTTTGACGAAGAATCAAGCGTTCAATCTCCATACCTTTAAATTTAAGGATTTCAGATCCTGATGGAAAAAAGGACCTTGTGACAGAAGGTCTGGTCTTAACGGAAGAGTCCACGGTTGGCAAGAGGCCATCCGGACAAGATCTGCATACCAAAACCTGTGAGGCCATGCCGGAGCTACCAGCAGAACAAACGAGCATTCCTTCAGAATCTTGGAGATTACTCTTGGAAGAAGAACTAGAGGCGGAAAGATATAGGCAGGATGATACTTCCAAGGAAGTGATAATGCATCCACTGCCTCCGCCTGAGGATCCCGGGATCTGGACAGATACCTGGGAAGTTTCTTGTTTAGATGGGACACCATCAAATCTATTTCTGGAAGTTCCCACATTTGAACGATCTGAAGAAATACCTCTGGGTGAAGAGACCATTCGCCCGGATGCAATGTTTGGCGACTGAGATATTCCGCTTCCCAATTGTCTACACCTGGGATATGAACCGCAGAGATTAGACAGGAGCTGGATTCCGCCCAAACCAAAATTCGAGATACTTCTTTCATAGCCAGAGGACTGTGAGTTCCTCCTTGATGATTGATGTATGCCACAGTTGTGACATTGTCTGTCTGAAAACAAATGAATGATTCTCTCTTCAGAAGAGGCCAAAACTGAAGAGCTCTGAAAATTGCACGGAGTTCCAAAATATTGATCGGTAATCTCACCTCCTGAGATTCCCAAACTCCTTGTGCCGTCAGAGATCCCCACACAGCTCCCCAACCTGTGAGACTTGCATCTGTTGAAATTACAGTCCAGGTCGGAAGCACAAAAGAAGCCCCCTGAATTAAACGATGGTGATCTGTCCACCACGTTAGAGAGTGTCGAACAATCGGTTTTAAAGATATTAATTGAGATATCTTTGTGTAATCCTTGCACCATTGATTCAGCATACAAAGCTGAAGAGGTCGCATGTGAAAACGAGCAAAGGGGATCGCGTCCGATGCAGCAGTTATAAGACCTAGAATTTCCATGCATAAGGCTACCGAAGGGAATGATTGTGACTGAAGGTTTCGACAAGCTGCCATCAGTTTTAGACGCCTCTTGTCTGTTAAAGACAGAGTCATGGACACTGAATCTATTTGGAAACCCAGAAAGGTTACCCTTGTCTGAGGAATCAATGAACTTTTTGGTAAATTGATCCTCCAACCATGATCTTGAAGAAACAACACAAGTCGATTCGTATGAAATTCTGCTAAATGAAAAGACTGAGCAAGTACCAAGATATCGTCCAAATAAGGAAATACCACAATACCCTGTTCTCTGATTACAGACAGAAGGGCACTGAGAACCTTTGTAAAAATTCTTGGAGCTGTAGCAAGGCCAAACGGCAGAGCCACAAACTGGTAATGCTTGTCCAGAAAAGAGAATCTCAGGAACCGATAATGATCCGGATGAATCGGAATATGCAGATATGCATCCTGTAAATCTATTGTGGACATATAATTCCCTTGCTGAACAAAAGGCAAGATAGTCCTTACAGTTACCATCTTGAATGTTGGTATCCTTACATAACGATTCAATATTTTTAGATCCAGAACTGGTCTGAAGGAATTCTCCTTCTTTGGTACAATGAAGAGATTTGAATAAAACCCCATCCCCTGTTCCTGAACTGGAACTGGCATATATACTCCAGTCAACTCTAGATCTGAAACACAATTCAGAAATGCTTGAGCTTTTACTGGATTTACTGGGACACGGGAAAGAAAAAATCTCTTTGCAGGAGGTCTCATCTTGAAACCAATTCTGTACCCTTCTGAAACAATGTTCTGAATCCAAAGATTGTGAACAGAATTGATCCAAATTTCTTTGAAAAAACGTAACCCGCCCCCTACCAGCTGAGCTGGAATGAGGGCCGCACCTTCATGTGGACTTAGAAGCAGGCTTTGCCTTTCTGGCTGGCTTGGATTTATTCCAGATTGGAGATGGTTTCCAAACTGAAACTGCTCCTGAGGATGAAGGATCAGGTTTTTGTTCTTTGTTGAAACGAAAGGAACGAAAACGATTATTAGCTCTGTTTTTACCCTTAGATTTTTTATCCTGTGGTAAAAAAGTTCCTTTCCCACCAGTAACAGTTGAAATAATAGAATCCAACTGAGAACCAAATAATTTGTTACCCTGGAAAGAAATGGAAAGTAGAGTTGATTTAGAAGCCATATCAGCATTCCAAGTCTTAAGCCATAAAGCTCTTCTAGCTAAAATAGCTAGAGACATAAACCTGACATCAACTCTGATAATATCAAAGATGGCATCACAGATAAAATTATTAGCATGCTGAAGAAGAATAATAATATCATGAGAATCATGATGTGTTACTTGTTGCGCTAAGGTTTCCAACCAAAAAGTTGAAGCTGCAGCAACATCAGCCAAAGATATAGCAGGTCTAAGAAGATTACCTGAACACAGATAAGCTTTTCTTAGAAAGGACTCAATTTTCCTATCTAAAGGATCCTTAAACGAAGTACCATCTGACGTAGGAATAGTAGTACGTTTAGCAAGGGTAGAAATAGCCCCATCAACTTTAGGGATTTTGTCCCAAAATTCTAATCTGTCAGACGGCACAGGATATAATTGCTTAAAACGTTTAGAGGGAGTAAATGAATTACCCAATTTATCCCATTCTTTGGAAATTACTGCAGAAATAGCACTAGGAACAGGAAAAACTTCTGGAATAACCACAGGAGCTTTAAATACCTTATCCAAACGTTTAGAATTAGTATCAAGAGGACCAGAATTCTCTATTTCTAAAGCAATTAGAACTTCTTTAAGTAAAGAACGAATAAATTCCATTTTAAATAAATATGAAGATTTATCAGCATCAACCTCTGAGACAGAATCCTCTGAACCAGAAGAGTCATCAGAATCAGAATGATGATGTTCATTTAAAAATTCATCTGTAGGGAGAGAAGTTTTAAAAGATTTTTTACGTTTACTAGAAGGAGAAATAACAGACATAGCCTTCTTTATGGATTCAGAAACAAAATCTCTTATGTTATCAGGAACATTCTGCACCTTAGATGTTGAAGGAACTGCAACAGGCAATGGTACTTTACTAAAGGAAATATTATCTGCTTTAACAAGTTTGTCATGACAATCAATACAAACAACAGCTGGAGGAATAGCTACCAAAAGTTTACAGCAGATACACGTAGCTTTGGTAGATCCAGCACTAGACAGCGATTTTCCTGTAGTATCTTCTGACTCAGATGCAACGTGAGACATCTTGCAATATGTAAGAGAAAAAACAACAACATATAAAGCAAAATGGATCAAATTCCTTAAATGACAGTTTCAGGAATGGGAAAAAATGCCAAAGAACAAGCTTCTAGCAACCAGAAGCAATGAAAAATGAGACTTAAATAATGTGGAGACAAAAGCGACGCCCATATTTTTTAGCGCCAAATAAGACGCCCACATTATTTGGCGCCTAAATGCTTTTTGGCGCCAAAAATGACGCCACATCCGGAACGCCGACATTTTTGGCGCAAAATAACGTCAAAAAATGACGCAACTTCCGGCGACACGTATGACGCCGGAAACGGAAAAGAATTTTTGCGCCAAAAAAGTCCGCGCCAAGAATGACGCAATAAAATGAAGCATTTTCAGCCCCCGCGAGCCTAACAGCCCACAGGGAAAAAAGTCAAATTTTTGAAGGTAAGAAAAAATGATTAAATCAAATGCATTATCCCAAATATGAAACTGACTGTCTGAAAAATAAGGAATGTTGAACATCCTGAGTCAAGGCAAATAAATGTTTGAATACATATATTTAGAACTTTATAAACAAAATGCCCAACCATAGCTTAGAGTGTCACATAAAATAAGATTTACTTACCCCAGGACACTCATCTACATGTTTGTAGAAAGCCAAACCAGTACTGAAACGAGAATCAGCAGAGGTAATGGTATATATAAGAGTATATCGTCGATCTGAAAACAGAATTTATGTTTACCTGATAAATTACTTTCTCCAACGGTGTGTCCGGTCCACGGCGTCATCCTTACTTGTGGGATATTCTCTTCCCCAACAGGAAATGGCAAAGAGCCCAGTAAAGCTGGTCACATGATCCATCCTAGGCTCCGCCTACCCCAGTCATTCGACCGACGTTAAGGAGGAATATTTGCATAGGAGAAACCATATGGTACCGTGGTGACTGTAGTTAAAGAAAATAAAATATCAGACCTGATTAAAAAAACCAGGGCGGGCCGTGGACCGGACACACCGTTGGAGAAAGTAATTTATCAGGTAAACATAAATTCTGTTTTCTCCAACATAGGTGTGTCCGGTCCACGGCGTCATCCTTACTTGTGGGAACCAATACCAAAGCTTTAGGACACGGATGAAGGGAGGGAGCAAATCAGGTCACCTAAATGGAAGGCACCACGGCTTGCAAAACCTTTCTCCCAAAAATAGCCTCAGAAGAAGCAAAAGTATCAAACTTGTAAAATTTGGTAAAAGTGTGCAGTGAAGACCAAGTCGCTGCCCTACATATCTGATCAACAGAAGCCTCGTTCTTGAAGGCCCATGTGGAAGCCACAGCCCTAGTGGAATGAGCTGTGATTCTTTCGGGAGGCTGCCGTCCTGCAGTCTCGTAAGCCAATCTGATGATGCTTTTAATCCAAAAGGAGAGAGAGGTAGAAGTTGCTTTTTGACCTCTCCTTTTACCGGAGTAAACAACAAACAAGGAAGATGTTTGTCTAAAATCCTTTGTAGCATCTAAATAGAATTTTAGAGCGCGAACAACATCCAAATTGTGCAACAAACGTTCCTTCTTTGAAACTGGTTTCGGACACAGAGAAGGTACGATAATCTCCTGGTTAATGTTTTTGTTAGAAACAACTTTTGGAAGAAAACCAGGTTTAGTACGTAAAACCACCTTATCTGCATGGAACACCAGATAAGGAGGAGAACACTGCAGAGCAGATAATTCTGAAACTCTTCTAGCAGAAGAAATTGCAACTAAAAACAAAACTTTCCAAGATAATAACTTAATATCAACGGAATGTAAGGGTTCAAACGGAACCCCCTGAAGAACTGAAAGAACTAAATTGAGACTCCAAGGAGGAGTCAAAGGTTTGTAAACAGGCTTAATTCTAACCAGAGCCTGAACAAAAGCTTGAACATCTGGCACAGCTGCCAGCTTTTTGTGAAGTAACACAGACAAGGCAGAAATCTGTCCCTTCAGGGAACTTGCAGATAATCCTTTTTCTAATCCGTCTTGAAGGAAGGATAAAATCTTAGGAATCTTAACCTTGTCCCAAGGGAATCCTTTAGATTCACACCAACAGATATATTTTTTCCAAATCTTGTGGTAAATCTTTCTAGTTACAGGCTTTCTGGCCTGAACAAGAGTATCAATAACAGAATCTGAGAATCCTCGCTTCGATAGAATCAAGCGTTCAATCTCCAAGCAGTCAGCTGGAGTGAAACCAGATTCGGATGTTCGAACGGACCCTGAACAAGAAGGTCTCGTCTCAAAGGTAGCTTCCAAGGTGGAGCCGATGACATATTCACCAGATCTGCATACCAAGTCCTGCGTGGCCACGCAGGAGCTATCAAGATCACCGACGCCCTCTCCTGATTGATCCTGGCTACCAGCCTGGGGATGAGAGGAAACGGCGGGAACACATAAGCTAGTTTGAAGGTCCAAGGTGCTACTAGTGCATCCACTAGAGCCGCCTTGGGATCCCTGGATCTGGACCCGTAGCAAGGAACTTTGCAGTTCTGACGAGAGGCCATTAGATCCATGTCTGGAATGCCCCACCGCTGGGTGACTTGGGCAAAGATTTCCGGATGGAGTTCCCACTCCCCCGGATGCAATGTCTGACGACTCAGAAAATCCGCTTCCCAATTTTCCACTCCTGGGATGTGGATAGCAGACAGGTGGCAGGAGTGAGACTCCGCCCATAGAATGATTTTGGTCACTTCTTCCATCGCTAGGGAACTCCTTGTTCCCCCCTGATGGTTGATGTACGCAACAGTCGTCATGTTGTCTGATTGAAACCGTATGAACTTGGTCCTCGCTAGCTGAGGCCAAGCCTTGAGAGCATTGAATATCGCTCTCAGCTCCAGAATATTTATCGGTAGAAGAGATTCTTCCCGAGACCAAAGACCCTGAGCTTTCAGGGATCCCCAGACCGCGCCCCAGCCCATCAGACTGGCGTCGGTCGTGACAATGACCCACTCTGGTCTGCGGAACGTCATCCCTTGTGACAGATTGTCCAGGGACAGCCACCAACGGAGTGAGTCTCTGGTCCTCTGATTTACTTGTATCTTCGGAGACAAGTCTGTATAGTCCCCATTCCACTGACTGAGCATGCACAGTTGTAATGGTCTTAGATGAATGCGCGCAAAAGGAACTATGTCCATTGCCGCTACCATCAACCCGATCACTTCCATGCACTGAGCTATGGAAGGAAGAGGAACGGAATGAAGTATCCGACAAGAGTCTAGAAGTTTTGTTTTTCTGGCCTCTGTTAGAAAGATCCTCATTTCTAAGGAGTCTATAATTGTTCCCAAGAAGGGAACCCTTGTTGACGGGGATAGAGAACTCTTTTCCACGTTCACTTTCCAGCCGTGAGATCTGAGAAAGGCCAGGACGATGTCCGTGTGAGCCTTTGCTTGAGGAAGGGACGACGCTTGAATCAGAATGTCGTCCAGGTAAGGTACTACTGCAATGCCCCTTGGTCTTAGCACCGCTAGAAGGGACCCTAGTACCTTTGTGAAAATCCTTGGAGCAGTGGCTAATCCGAAAGGAAGCGCCACGAACTGGTAATGTTTGTCCAGGAATGCGAACCTTAGGAACCGATGATGTTCCTTGTGGATAGGAATATGTAGATACGCATCCTTTAAATCCACCGTGGTCATGAATTGACCTTCCTGGATGGAAGGAAGAATAGTTCGAATGGTTTCCATCTTGAACGATGGAACCTTGAGAAACTTGTTTAAGATCTTGAGATCTAAGATTGGTCTGAACGTTCCCTCTTTTTTGGGAACTATGAACAGATTGGAGTAGAACCCTATCCCTTGTTCTCTTAGTGGAACAGGATGAATCACTCCCATTTTTAACAGGTCTTCTACACAATGTAAGAACGCCTGTCTTTTTATGTGGTCTGAAGACAACTGAGACCTGTGGAACCTCCCCCTTGGGGGAAGTCCCTTGAATTCCAGAAGATAACCCTGGGAGACTATTTCTAGTGCCCAAGGATCCAGAACATCTCTTGCCCAAGCCTGAGCGAAGAGAGAGAGTCTGCCCCCCACCAGATCCGGTCCCGGATCGGGGGCCAATATTTCATGCTGTCTTGGTAGCAGTGGCAGGTTTCTTGGCCTGCTTTCCCTTATTCCAGCCTTGCATTGGTCTCCAAGCTGGCTTGGCTTGAGAAGTATTACCCTCTTGCTTAGAGGACGTAGCACTTTGGGCTGGTCCGTTTTTACGAAAGGGACGAAAATTAGGTCTATTTTTCGCCTTGAAAGGCCGATCCTGAGGAAGGGCGTGGCCCTTACCCCCAGTGATATCAGAGATAATCTCTTTCAAGTCAGGGCCAAACAGCGTTTTCCCCTTGAAAGGAATGTTTAGTAGCTTGTTCTTGGAAGACGCATCAGCCGACCAAGATTTCAACCAAAGCGCTCTGCGCGCCACAATAGCAAACCCAGAATTCTTAGCCGCTAACCTAGCCAATTGCAAAGTGGCGTCTAGGGTGAAAGAATTAGCCAATTTGAGAGCATTGATTCTGTCCATAATCTCCTCATAAGGAGGAGAATCACTATCGAGCGCCTTTATCAGCTCATCAAACCAGAAACATGCGGCTGTAGTGACAGGGACAATGCATGAAATTGGTTGTAGAAGGTAACCCTGCTGAACAAACATCTTTTTAAGCAAACCTTCTAATTTTTTATCCATAGGATCTTTGAAAGCACAACTATCCTCTATGGGTATAGTGGTGCGTTTGTTTAAAGTAGAAACCGCTCCCTCGACCTTGGGGACTGTCTGCCATAAGTCCTTTCTGGGGTCGACCATAGGAAACAATTTTTTAAATATGGGGGGAGGGACGAAAGGAATACCGGGCCTTTCCCATTCTTTATTAACAATGTCCGCCACCCGCTTGGGTATAGGAAAAGCTTCTGGGAGCCCCGGCACCTCTAGGAACTTGTCCATTTTACATAGTTTCTCTGGGATGACCAACTTTTCACAATCATCCAGAGTGGATAATACCTCCTTAAGCAGAATGCGGAGATGTTCCAACTTAAATTTAAATGCAATTACATCAGGTTCAGCCTGTTGAGAAATGTTCCCTGAATCAGTAATTTCTCCCTCAGACAAAACCTCCCTGGCCCCCTCAGATTGGGTTAGGGGCCCTTCAGAGATATTAATATCAGCGTCGTCATGCTCTTCAGTAACTAAAACAGAGCAGCCACGCTTACGCTGACAAGGGTTCATTTTGGCTAAAATGTTTTTGACAGAATTATCCATTACAGCCGTTAATTGTTGCATAGTAAGGAGTATTGGCGCGCTAGATGTACTAGGGGCCTCCTGAGTGGGCAAGACTCGTGTAGACGAAGGAGGGAATGATGCAGTACCATGCTTACTCCCCTCACTTGAGGAATCATCTTGGGCATCATTGTCATTATCACATAAATCACATTTATTTAAATGAACAGGAATTCTGGCTTCCCCACATTCAGAACACAGTCTATCTGGTAGTTCAGACATGTTAAACAGGCATAAACTTGATAATAAAGTACAAAAAACGTTTTAAAATAAAACCGTTACTGTCACTTTAAATTTTAAACTGAACACACTTTATTACTGCAATTGCGAAAAAACATGAAGGAATTGTACAAAATTCACCAAATTTTCACCACAGTGTCTTAAAGCCTTAAAAGTATTGCACACCAAATTTGGAAGCTTTAACCCTTAAAATAACGGAACCGGAGCCGTTTTAACACTTTAACCCCTTTACAGTCCCTGGTATCTGCTTTGCTGAGACCCAACCAAACCCAAAGGGGAATACGATACCAAATGACGCCTTCAGAAAGTCTTTTCTAAGTATCAGAGCTCCTCTCACATGCGACTGCATGCCATGCTTCTCAAAAACAAGTGCGCCACACCGGCGCGAAAATGAGGCTCTGCTTATGCTTTGGGAAAGCCCCTAAGAAATAAGGTGTCTAATACAGTGCCTGCCGATATTATAATATCAATATACCCAGATAAAATGATTCCTCAAGGCTAAATATGTGTTAATAATGAATCGATTTAGCCCAGAAAAGTCTACAGTCTTAATAAGCCCTTTATTTACCATCGTAATAAACATGGCTTACCGGATCCCATAGGGAAAATGACAGCTTCCAGCATTACATCGTCTTGTTAGAATGTGTCATACCTCAAGCAGCAAGAGACTGCACACTGTTCCCCCAACTGAAGTTAATTGCTCTCAACAGTCCTGTGTGGAACAGCCATGGATTTTAGTTACGGTTGCTAAAATCATTTTCCTCATACAAACAGAAATCTTCATCTCTTTTCTGTTTCTGAGTAAATAGTACATACCAGCACTATTTCAAAATAACAAACTCTTGATTGAATAATAAAAACTACAGTTAAACACTAAAAAACTCTAAGCCATCTCCGTGGAGATGTTGCCTGTACAACGGCAAAGAGAATGACTGGGGTAGGCGGAGCCTAGGAGGGATCATGTGACCAGCTTTGCTGGGCTCTTTGCCATTTCCTGTTGGGGAAGAGAATATCCCACAAGTAAGGATGACGCCGTGGACCGGACACACCTATGTTGGAGAAAAGGGAGGTAAGAGATGAATCTCTACGACCGATAACAGAGAACCTATGAAATAGACCCCGTAGAAGGAGATCACTGCATTCAAATAGGCAATACTCTCCTCACATCCCTCTGACATTCACTGCACGTTGAGAGGAAAACCGGGCTCCAACTTGCTACGGAGCGCATATCAACGTAGAATCTAGCACAAACTTACTTCACCACCTCCATCGGAGGCAAAGTTTGTAAAACTGAATTGTGGGTGTGGTGAGGGGTGTATTTATAGGCATTTTGAGGTTTGGGAAACTTTGCCCCTCCTGGTAGGAATGTATATCCCATACGTCACTAGCTCATGGACTCTTGCTAATTACATGAAAGAAACATAATTTATGTAAGAACTTACCTGATAAATTCATTTCTTTCATATTAGCAAGAGTCCATGAGCTAGTGACGTATGGGATATACATTCCTACCAGGAGGGGCAAAGTTTCCCAAACCTTAAAATGCCTATAAATACACCCCTCACCACACCCACAATTCAGTTTAACGAATAGCCAAGAAGTGGGGTGATAAGAAATAAGTGCGAAAGCATATAAAATAAGGAATTGGAATAATTGTGCTTTATACAAAAAAATCAAAACCACCACAAAAAAGGGCGGGCCTCATGGACTCTTGCTAATATGAAAGAAATGAATTTATCAGGTAAGTTCTTACATAAATTATGTTTTCTTTCATGTAATTAGCAAGAGTCCATGAGCTAGTGAGGTATGGGATAATGATTACCCAAGATGTGGATCTTTCCACACAAGAGTCACTAGAGAGGGAGGGATAAAATAAAGACAGCCAATTCCTGCTGAAAATAATCCACACCCAGAATAAAATTTAATGAAAAAACATAAGCAGAAGATTCAAACTGAAACCACTGCCTGAAGTACGTTTCTACCAAAAACTGCTTCAGAAGAAGAAAACACATCAAAAATGGTAGAATTTAGTAAAAGTATGCAAAGAGGACCAAGTTGCTGTTTTGCAAATCTGATCAACCGAAGCTTCATTCTTAAATGCCCAGGAAGTAGAAACTGACCTAGTAGAATGAGCTGTAATCCGTTGAGGCGGAGTGTTACCCGACTCAACATAGGCATGATGAAATAAAGATTTCAACCAAGATGCCAAAGAAATGGCAGAAGCTTTCTGGTCTTTTCTAGAACCGCTAAAGATTACAAATAGACTAGAAGTCTTTCGGAAAGACTTAGTAGCTTCAACATAATATTAGAAAGCTCTAACAGCATCCAAAGAATGCAATGATTTCTCCTTAGAATTCATAGGATTAGGACATAATGAAGGAACCACAATTTCTCTACTAATGTTGTTAGAATTCACAACCTTAGGTAAAAAAATCAAAAGAAGTTCGCAGCACCGCCTTATCCTGATGCAAAATCAGAAAAGGAAACTCACAAAAAAGAGTAGATAATTCAGAGACTCTTCTGGCAGAAGAGATGGCCAAAAGAAACAAAACTTTCCAAGAAAGTTATATAACGACCAAAGAATGCATGGGTTCAAAAGGAGGAGCTTGAAGAGCCCCCAGAACCAAATTCAAACTCCAAGGAGGAGAAATTGACTTAATGACAAGTTTTATACGAACCAAAGGTTGTACAAAACAATGAATATCAGGAAGATTAGCAATCCTTCTGTGAAAAAGAACAGAAAGAGCAGAGATTTGTCTTACAAGAAACTTGCGGACAAACCTTTATCTAAACCATCCTGAAGAAATATAAGTCTTCCAGACTCTATAATATATCTCTCTAGATACAGATTTACGAGCCTGTCACATAGTATCAATCACAGAGTCAGAGAAACCTCTTTGACCAAGAATCAAGCGTTCAAACTCCACACCTTAAAACTAAGGTTTTGAGGGGGGCGGAGCCTGCAGCCAATGCTAATGGTCGCATATTCTTTGAGCTCCTGGAGCAGAGCTCAATAAAACTTTCTTTTTTGCTAATAAGGCGATTAAATTCGCTGATGTATTACTAACAATTGATCCATAACCACCGTTGGCTTTGAACTTAATCAACAACACAAAGGTTACCAAATTTATCAGGAGAGAGCCTCCGTGTTGCGGGTAGCGACTCATTACTGTAAGAAACCTGAAGTTTGAAGGATAATCAGCTATCTGTGTCTTTTCTAATCGACCATGGGAGCAATAAGAGCACTCCTCTACAAGCTTGACCAACAGATGAACAATCACTTTGCTGAACTCACTTCTCTCGTTAGAGATGCACGCGCCAAAGAGGATTACACAGCACTCAAAATGGCGGAGAACCGCGTTGTTCTAGGACTAGTTGAGAAACCACTTGCTTATATGGAAAACGTCTACTGCACAATTTCTAACTCTGAACGCTGTCCGACTCAGCCTGGGATACTTGAGGCTGATCTTAATGTACCATCACCTATTAAGGAAACAAGCACTATCTATAACCTATTCAGCGGCGAATCACCAGTGAAATTGCTCTACCCTTACATAACTTTACCCCCGGCAGAACAACTAGATGGTTCGAGATCCGGGCTAATGCAGGTAACCTTTAACTCCAATCCTGGGAAGGCAGGCGGACGGCTACAAATAGAGCACGGAGCTCACCGGCTAGGTAATATTCACTTTGGGCCGCAACAGGCTAAAGCGCACAATACTCTGAGTGGACTGTGTTTCTTGGGGAGCAGCGGTAATGGCAGTAGATTTATCCAGCAAACAAGACAGTCTTTACATCCGTATCCCTACCTGCCTAACGGGACTGATCCTGCGACTCAAGGCAAACACCCATACGAGACTCTCAGTCCGGATGACATATTTTGCGGCAACATACTGAAAGGCCCTTATGATCCAGGGGGCCAGTACTACTGTTTACCGGGCATTGGATAAGGTCTGTTGTGATCCCCTATCTACATAGAGACTATCCTTACTTATATTATGGCAGTGACACTTCTCATTGATCTTATGCAATATGACGGTCTGTGCCGGAGGACTTGTGCTTGATTATTTAACCCCTCAAGTGATGCAATATATGTGAGGATATAGAAAGCCCCACTATAACATAACTTCAATCACCTCATTTAATGTGCAGGACTGAGTTGTATTCAATTACATACTAATGTCATGTTTAGTTGTGCCTAGCCGCATAAATATACATTTACCGCAATTGTTAGCAGATTTCCCCAATAACAGCCTAAATGATGGTCCTTCAGGGTACCTAAGAATATGGCCGTACACCACTTGATTGTCGCTCATTTGCCTATGTCTGCCTGTTTCACTGCTCTATAACCTGTCCAGCACACATTATTCCCACTGTTATGACCCCTCTACACGATCTATGAGAGAACATGTGGCACATCTCCCTAAGACACAGAGAGGTTTATGTGATTTGTGCTGATAGGTAACTGTATGCACGACAATGCCACATGCTAATTTGTATATATGTTACATCCATTGAGAGGACTTATTGTGTTCTATTTTTAGGGTTTATCTGATGTGTGTTCTTACAAGATCCTTATCTTTTCTATTATCTATATCTTACATCTCCATATTAGTACCAATATAGAGTGTTTCCAGGAGCCACATCTGCCTACTCCTTAAGATTTATCTGTATGTATTAATACTTTTAGGTTTCAGCACATAAGATGGTCTCTCTAAGTTAAGCTGCAGAAGTTAACCTTTAGACATGAGTATTTTCTACTGACTTAGCGTTTAGGTAACCTTTCTTGGGATATTTGAGCTCATGGGAAAATACAGCTACTATATTTTTACAATCAAACTCATACTATATAGATCTGTTATTTGCTGTAATGACACTGCCTTTTACTTTAAATGGGTTTAACTGCATATACAGAACTACCATTGTGTTTCAAATGAATGTAGGTTTATGTGAAATATTTACATATCTCTTTTTATCCACACATACTAGTGAGCTCTGTATTCATATATAATACCACTGAGGACATATGTTATAACCCCAATTTTACTCGTTAGTATACTTTCTCCATGTTATGCTCATCCTAGCTGGTGGAGTTATTAGATATCATTGTTTAATCCTTAATTTTACATACTACATGGTCATGACCCTGCTCCCTTCCTAGCCAGTCCATATAAAGCCACATATACACATACTAACCACCTTTATACATATATATAGCTCTTATACTTCCCTCCCATTACCACTTTCATACCCCTAATAAGCCTCAACTATTACTGAAGCAAATTATACTACTTCCTCAATCTTGATATAGCCTAGTATTTCATCTGAGCTCTATATTTATCTTCTAGTATTTGATAACTACTCCCCTTATCTTTATTATACTGTAAAGCTTTTCAAACGCAAAATTATGCCCCCTGAGTCCCCATGATAGGATCTCTAAGGAAGGATATATAGTCCCACAATCTCAATTCATGATTGATCCTAAGCAATCCTCTAGTGGTTAACTTAAGTCAACAGACTAACATTTTCAAGGTTTTCCAAGGGATCAGAGATACAGCCATTCGCTGAAACAGTTTTAAGCCCCCTCTATGGTCCCTTGGCCCTTCCCCTAGATCAGTTTACAGTTAGCATCCCACACATGAAGCCATCATAGCTTCATAAAATAAGGTACTATGTATATAATCAAACAATTTATACATGTACATGATACCCAAGACAATAGATACTAGCCCAGACAATAAAGCATCTGCTCCATCTCATATAGACACATAAATTATGCAACTTATAACAGCCCTTCTGTAACCCATCTACCCCTTAGCCTATATATAACTACAGGAGGCTTTAGTAATTCCCCCACTTAAATCCATATATTGTAGGGTACATTGACACTACTCAAACTCCAATAACATAAGATCTTTACGATCGGGTATTTCTAAGTCCACTTCAGACACCCTATGTTACTTACATTTATACATGGCTCCGCCCCCCCACCTCCTTTCCCTATGCGCATAGCGGTGCTTACCCGCTGAATATCCCCCTCCCCCCTATATAGCTCGGCCCAAGAGTGGCTGATACTCATGTTAAATCTCCACAGGCTATTATGTTGGTCTTAGGTAAAACACTATTAGAATGTGGAGCTCATACGCTGTTAATATAAAATGAAGTTCTATTTCATCTCGCCTAAGACATTGTCTATATTCATATCCAGATTTGAAATATATATGCATATTGCCTACTTTATAATACCTCTATATAGACAATGTATTATTTTCTTTGTTGTAACCTTGGCCTTAGGGCGAGTTCTTGTTGTCATGATATATGCTTTAACTTCAATAAAAAAATATTTTCAAAAAAAAACAAAAAAAAAAAAAAAAAAAAACTAAGGTTTTGAGATCCTGATGGAAAAAAGAACCTTGAGACAGAAAGACTGGTCTTAACGGAAGAGTCCACAGCTGGCAAGAGGCCATCCGGACAAGATCCGCATACCAAAACCTGTGAGGCCATGCTGGAGCTACCAGCAGGACAAACGAGCATTCCTTTAGAATATTGGAGAATACCCTTGGAAGAAGAACTTGATGCGGAAAGATATAGGCAGGATGACACTTGTAAATGCATCCACTGCCTCCGCCCGAGGATCCCGGGATCCGGACAGATACCAGGGAAGTTTCTTGTTTAGATGAGAAGCCATCAGATCTATTTCTGGGAGTTCCCACATTTGAACAATCTGAGGAAATACCTCTGGGTGAAGACAATTCGCCCAGGTGCAACGTTTGGCGACTGAGATAATCCGCTTTCCAATTGTCCATACCTGGGATATGAACCGCAGAGATTAGACAGGAGCTGGATTCCGCCCAAACCAAAATTCGAGATACTTCTTTCATAGCTAGAGGACTGTGAGTCCCTCCTTGATGATTGATGTATGCCACAGTTGTGACATTGTCTATCTGACTATCTGAAAACAAATGAACAACTCTCTCTTCAGAAGAGGCCAAGACTGAAGAGCTCTGAAAATTGCACGG